>NC_064619.1:172327894-172630925 GCF_023898315.1 Schistocerca nitens
AACACCCTTACGTCACGGATCAAAGTCGACGCGTGGGATCGGACGCTTCTGTCGACCCCTATAGATACTATGATCCTTCGCCTCCATACACACCCTTATCCACCTGGAATACCTTAGCCGTGCAGGTCTTGCTACGCGCCGTCTAGACGTACCAAAAAAAATTGGCGTGGACTCAGTGGATCGCTGCAGTCAATGTTTACACATGCCCTCTCGATAATGGCCTAGGGTACCATGACGTGACGGGATCGCTTGATCGTATCTCGAATTTGTTTGAGTGGGTTCATCTACAAATGCACTCCGACCAATTCTGAAAGAACTGGAGTGTTTTCATTGTGGGAAAACGCCATGATTGGTAGCGTACCTGAAATTTATGGAGTCCTTCGTGCCACAGTAGTGGTTGTCAACATGTGCGCAGTCGATGGAAAGATTCGCAACCTCCTCAGGTATAGTTATTGGGCACTGCCCCTGTTTACGCTCCAGCGGGTGGATACACTCACAAGTATATGGACAATCTGTGCTTTTAACGCTGTCCCTAAGTATTGTTCCACATAGCTGGGTAGTTTGTCAATATGCTCCCCGTAATGGCCGCAATGATCGCTTGCAGTTATTTGTATAACAAACAGGGTGCAATACACATGCAATAAAAAGACTCAGTTCTGATGAACAGTGCATACATATTTTGATGAAGATTCCTTAGCCTGTGCCAGAGCTACAAACGTTGTTAATATGTATCATTCCCTTCACATAACAGCCAGACTAACGGGATATCGAGTGCATTGTCATAATTCGTTCCCGTAAATTACTTGTACATTACTGCGTACTAATCGAAAATTTTCTGGCTTGCATTTCAAAGTTAAGCCTTTATCACAACTTAATAACGATCTTCGTCCATCTAGTCGTAGGCTCGAAACTCATTAATAAATCTATTCATCACTCGGGAACTCTAACTCCTGTTTCCATTAACGAAATGCATAATAATATATACTATGTAAACTGTTTCAACTTTCGAGTTGTGGCTGTTTTCTCGTTTAGAGGACCCGCTCGCCTCTCGCGACATTTAGTTTTCAGCTGCTCAACAAGTTCAGTCCTTTGTTTTCTCCCAGAACCAATACGCATTATTCACGTGGTCCTGTAAAGCTAAGACTGTTCGGTACGCTGTCACGTTGTGATTTACACTTAAAAATCGCTTTTTTCTGAAGGTCAAACTACTTCATGAACGTGATGTATACCTTATCCCACTGATGAGCCATCACCACATCGCACAATATGGTGATGACTGCGATCTCGAAATACTTTCCGTGCCACAAGCGACTTCTACCATAACCTCGTACTAAATCACATCTTCGATCATCGTATCAAGTGATGTATTTCCAGTTATCTTGTGTTCATTATTTTCTCACTCCTATGAGAAAGAATGGCACTGATGACGAGCTGTCTTCTGGTGCTACATACATCAACGCCTTCTTTCACTGTATCGACGACAACCACAAGTCGGACGCGCGTCACCCTTGTTATTTGCCACCGCGCTTTTTATCTATGAGAAAGGAATACTCTGATGTTATTGACCACAGTCATTACTGTTAGGTGCTGCTTTCAGTACTTTCTTCACAATATGGACCGACAGGTGTTGTAAACCAGAACATCTTACAAATAAAATGTCCCTGACATGTCACTCCACCTACAACATCATGATCAAACTCTAATAAGTGTTGCATTTTAGGCCTTATCACGTCACAATACTTTTGAAAACAATGCACCCTGAGACGCCCTACTAAACCCGCAGGACAGGACAGGACAAGACAGGTACTTGGAATTGTGGAAAGGGGTCAAAATGAGCGGCTGTCAGTTACACTCGAACACATATAACTTTATTTATTTGACCAAACATTACAGTACAAATTCTTGAACTTAGTTATCGGCTGAATACGCCACACTATCTTATGCCTTAAGGGCACAACCACTTTAATTTAAAAAAAAAAACGGCTAAAAGCCATTAACTCAGAATTCAGACGCCAAAGAGAATATTTAGAAGGCAGAAGGCCTCACGTTAAGTAAGTTCTATAATTTGGCTGAAGGCGCAAAAATCTAACACCTGAAAAGCAACAACCTTAATTTAAAAACGGCTGAAGGTCCATGATTTAAGAGTCAAGGTAAAATTAAATAAAAAAAACACACGGAGAAAGCCTTATCTTCAGTTAGGCTGAAGGCCCCAAACAGTCTGATGCCCGAAAGACAAAGATCCTTAATTTAAAAACGGCTGAGGGCCCCATGACTTAAAACTCAAGGTAAAATAAATTTAAACAACAAAGCCTTATCTTAAATTAGGCTGAAGGGCCCAAACAATCTAACACTTGACAAGCAAGGAATTTTAATTTTAAAATGGCTGAAGGCCCATGACTTAAAACACAACTAAAATAATTTTTAGTCGGCAGAAGGCCCAAGGCTTTATCTTTAAACAATATTTTAATCAGGCTGAAGGCCCAAACAATATAACTTCTTGAAAACCAAGGAACTTTAATTTTAAAGTGGCTGAAGGCCCATGACTTAAAACACCACTATAGACAATTCAACTTTAATTCAAAACCATCGGCTATGAGCCATACAAATACAAAAAACAGAAAATAACAAAAGGCAGTGCAGCTAAAGGTGCGGCCAGCACTTGAAATACTAGCAATCACTTAGGTGAGAGAGGCAGTCGGCCCAACCATTCTCGATCCGACGACAACCCAACCAACAGACAGTCAACGGATCCACCGACAAGGTAGCTTGTGCTCCACTCGACCAGCACGCACACCCGGGAGTTAAAAATCGTTCAAATGGCTCTGAGCACTATGGGACTCAACTGCCCGGGAGTTCAATGAAAAACGTAAAAAGGCATGGATGCCCACAGCGAAGCATACATTAAGCTGTCAAACTACACACCGTGCTGGACAGCGACAACACTGTGAGGAAAGGACTCTGCCTGTATTTACGTCAACGGCCAGGGCAGGTAACCGGAACATTAACGGCCACAAGGCAGAAAATTCCGCTGATACCCTTCAATTGCAAATAACGAAATACTGTAAGACTCCACCAGACGGTGGCTAAGCCTTCGCCAACTCGAACACACGTTGTTGCCCGTGGGAATGTCCCAACAGCCAACAACGAGAACCAAACGGCACAATGTGAACAGTCTTGACTTGGTGGTAAATTAAATCCAAACTCAACTTTCGTATCCAGAGTTGGTGAGCCACAGACCTCGTAGCAATGGGAATTGCCCCACACACTCCGACACTGCGTGGAGACCGCCAGCGGGCTCGGCCCAACGACACCCTGCGGAGATTTCCTCGCTGCTCCATGCCAACCGACCGACTCCCACACATCAGCACGGAGTCAGCACTAAAATAACTGAGCAGTCGACATCACAAGCTACACACAGTTTCACGAACACTTGCACGAAGGACTAGACAATACTAACGGCAGCGACTGTGCAATAACAAGAACGAATCACGAGTCGGCACGCGAAGGCAACCCATAAGCGATCGCCGGCCATCAAACACGTCGTCCGACAAGACGACCGACCGACGACCAACCAAGGTCGTCCACATTCAAGTGATATGTAGCGGCAACCGTCGAGTGAGTCATGGCTGTCTGGACCTCACTGTAGCCGCGACCCGACTGGACTTCTGCCGCGTCCTAAGTCAAACACTGCCAGGTCCGAACTGCACTGCTAGCGCATCCCAACAAGCTGGCAGATCCGAACTAACTCCGAAAACACGACAACCGGGAAGTAATAGCAGTCAGGAAAGATAATACGCCAGGGCTTATATCGATAAGAGCAGCTGCTGCCACTCACGGGCAGGCAAGGCGGCAACTCAGTGACACCAGTAATTGAAATTAACATAACGAGGTGGTAATACTGTAAAAACAGGGTGTCAAATGAGATATGGCACGAACACTAGGCACCCACGGCTCACAACCGAGAGAATCGCATTCGTTCTATCCAGCGAGACGGCTCATTGGTAAAGTCACTGGAGGAGGGCCGGCGCTCACATTCCCGTTCGGCCTGAGGTTTTCTGCTGTCATTTTATACCCCTGCATCAGGACGTCGAAACACGGCCTCAACAAGGACGCTATAGTTTTCTTTCCTGTCCTTGTCGAATTCGGCTTGTTCTCCGGCTCAGATGTTTAAAATTCTTTCTTTCTTGCTTTTTATCCGCATGTACGTGGCTACAATTAATTATTGACTGTTCATACTTGGGCCGGCCGCGGTGGTCTAGCGGTTCTGGCGCTGCAGTCCGGAACCGCGGGACTGCTACGGTCGCAGGTTCGAATCCTGCCTCGGGCATGGGTGTGTGTGATGTCCTTAGGTTAGTTAGGTTTAAGTAGTTCTAAGTTCTAGGGGACTTATGACCTAAGATGTTGAGTCCCATAGTGCTCAGAGCCATTTGAGCCATTCATGCTTGTACCAATAAGTTCTGAATACATTGTGACCTAGTTTATACGTATTTGCTTTATACTGCCGGTAAACACGTTTATACACAAGAAGCATAGTTCAGTTTAATAACGTTAGTGAAGTTTTTCGGTGATACAGTCACTAATATCTTGATAATAATTCATCTTCGCGTGTATATAAGCATTGCAGGCAACAACACTTTCAATTTATTTGTGAAAACAGTACAATTCTATAAAAATACTTTTTTCCGGTTATTAATAATACTCAAGTCACACTGTAACAAGCCGTGAGTAGAAACATTGCCACATTCTGGATAACGCTATTTACATATTCCGACACGGCACTGTCTATCTCTCGATACTCATGCGTGTCCCGACCTATGCTTGCTGCCTCGTGCTGGCGATATGACCAGCTCCGGCGCAACGTCTCAAATCAAATTACAAGAGCGGCACGCTACTTAAATGTTCAGATGTCGCTTAACGGGGGCTGGCAGAGGCGCACAAGGCGTAACGTCGCACTGAGGGTAACAGTGTCAAAAGCAAACAATTTCGTTTAGAAAACGCGTCACCTCGTGGCACACTTGACGTTAGCAAACGGTATTTGGGTATCCGCGTCCGTGCTCTCGTGAGCACGGCCGCTGGCGAACGACGCTGAAGCAATGAGAATAAGCGCGACCGGCAGCGTACCGCGCTGTCCACTGGTCGATGACGCTAGCTCAGGGTCAAGGTGGTGTTTGCGTGCTGCGGGGCTCCTACGGAGTGTTCAGAGTCGCCTCATCACACCGGCTGGTCGACATGCAGCGAGGGCCACCAAGCACTGAGCTGCAGGTGCTGTCAGCTCGTTTCCATTCTCTTCTATCGTTCTGTGATACGGCTATTCATAAAATAGCTATATTTAGATATATCGATATTCTTACCAAAAAGGTACTGATATACGCGGGCGATATTTATTAACGGATATATCGATATACTATATCTAAATGGTAATATCGAGTACCGATACTTTTATTACATATTACCCTTTTTCACATTTTTCGACAAATATTTGAAGTTGTTCTTTTGAAATTGTAGTAGAACATCATTTTACGTTCACTGTGTGAAGGTGTCTTACTAATCTTTGAGCTTTCATCACATTCAGTCTTTCTCTTTATGTGAAGCCAGTATAGATGGCACAAAGAGGAAGTACAGATGGTATACCAATCAGGTTCCTTTCAGAGTATGCAGGCACAATAGCGCCTTTCTTAGCCATCATATACAACCGCTCACTTGACCAAAGGTCTGTTCCTAAAGGCTGGAAAGTAGCACAGGTCACACTAATATTCAAGAAAAGAAATAGGAGTAACCCATCACATTGACGAAAATGACTTATTGATACTGTCGTGTCACCGGCAGACACCACACTTGCTAGGTGGTAGCCTTTAAATCGGCCGCGGTCCGTTAGTATACGTCGGACCCGCGTGTCGCCACTATCAGTGATTGCAGACCGAGCGCCGCCACACGGCAGGTATAGTCTAGAGAGACTCACTAGCACTCGCCCCAGTTGTACAGCCGACTTTGCTAGCGATGGTTCACTGTCTACATACGCTCTCATTTGCTGAGACTACAGTTTAGCATAGCATTCAGCTACGTCATTTGCTACGACCTATCAAGGCGCCATATTCAGTTATTATAATTACTATCTTCAAGAATGTATTCTGAACAGATAATATTGTGAATCATGTACCGTCAATAGCAACGTTCATCATTAATGCATTAAAGTTTGGTATCAAACTAATTACGTCCACTTTCTGAATTCTCATTCCTTGTCATGTTCCAGACCTCACGTCAGTATAGTTCTTCCCTTCTCACGCCAGCCTGCGTGAGCTAAAACGCGTGCATTTCGGCCTCCACTCGTAACACGGTGTTGGCTCTTCTGCTAAAACAAAAGATACATAACCAACACGGATTCAGAAAATATCGTTCTTGTGTAACACAGCTAACTCTTTATTCCCATGAAGTAATGAGTGCTGACGACAAGGGATCTCAGATCGATTCCATATTCCTAGATTTCCAGAAGGTTTTTGATACCGTTCCTCACAAGCGACTATCAATCAAACGTGCGTGCATATGGAGTTTCGCCTCATTTGTGTTACTGGATTCGTGGTTTACTCTTAGAGAGGTCACAGTTCTTAGTGACAGACGGTAAATCATCGAGTAGAACAGAAGTGATATCTGGCGTTCCGCAAGGTAGTGTCATAGGCCCTCTGCTGTTCCTGATTTACATAAATGATCTAGGTGATAATCTGAGCAGCCCCCTTAGATTGTTTGCAGATGATGCTGTAATTTACCGTCTAGAAAGTCATCAGACGATCAATTCCAATTACAAAACGATCTAGAGGGAATTTATGTATGGTACTAAAAGTGGCAATTGGCACTAAACAAAGAAACGTGCGAGGTCATCCACATGGGTACTAAAAGAAATCCGATAAATTTTGGGTATACGATAAATCGCACAAATCTAAGGGCTGTCAATTCGACTAAATACCTAGGAATTTCTTAAATTAGAAAGACCACATAGATAATGTTGTGGGGAAGGCGAAACAAAGACTGCGCTTTGTTGGTAGAACACCTAGAAGATGCGACAAACCCACTTAAGAGACAGCCTAAATTACACTTGTCCGTCCTCTGCTGGAATATTGCTGCGCGGTGTGGGATCCTTACCAGGTAGAATTGACGGAGAACATCGAGAAAGTGCAAGAAGGGCAGCCCGTTTCGTGTTATTGCGCAATAGGGGTGAGAGTGTCACTGATATGATACGCGAGTTGAAAACTTTCTCTTCCGAATGCGAAAATATTTTGTTGACACCCACCCACGTAGGGAGAAGTGATCATCATAAAATAAGAGAAATGAGAGCTCGAACGGAAAGCTTTAGGTGTTTCTTTTTCCCAAGCGCCATTCGAGAGTGGAGTAGTAGAGAAGTAGTGTGAAATTAGATGAACCCTCTGCCAGGCACTTAAGTGTTAACTGCAGAGTAACCATGTAGATGTAGATTGCACTAGGGTGGGGGGTGTCTGTGTGAATGAAATATATTCGATGTGAAGAAACAACGCACCAGTTACGTTAAAAAACAATTTTTAACACAAATAATGTGCTATTTCTTCAAATGGGGATTATTCAAAAACAGTTGCTGAAACTGATGAACAAAAATCTAAATGACTAGACCGGCCTTTGCAATGGGCGGAGACGTATGATGGCAAATGCTGACGTAACCGGCGCTCGGTGCTACCGACAGAAACTGCAACGTCTAACTTAACCACGTAATTTTGACATTACCACTGCTAGGTCGACACGGAGTCGAAAAAACATGGAAGTCGACACGAAGTGTTCCAGTCAAATCCGATATGTGACGAAACCGAACGACGGACCTATCGCACACCTTTTATTGTGCCACTTACCTGCAGCTACCATTGATAACAAAGTGGTTATCGCCAAGGGTGAACGTGCATCGCTTTCCTTTTAGTTCTTGCTCTAAGGGGTATAAGCAGGCTGCTAGCTTGTTGATGTACAGAATATCTAATAATAAGCAATATTTAAATATACAGCTCTAAAACTGATAGTATATTTACAATGGGCAGCCGCTACTTTTATTTTATTTTATTTTACTTTTTTTTCCGGTACGTCGATATTTTTTCCGTCGATACATCGGCCATGTTCTTTGATTTAATGAAGGCCGATAACGATATTTTTTTAAATATCGATATATCAGATTCAGGGCTTTTTTAAAAAAAATTAATATCAGCAGTCCTATTCTGTGACCTTTCGGGTACCAATGACCATTACCTACTGAAATTTGGTCGCCACCACGCGGACGCAACATTCACAACAGTTTCTGTCAGTCAAGTTGACGATTCCTCGTATTCTGATATCTTATTTCGTTGACTGACCACTTGTATTCTTTATTTGCAGTAGCGATGGTCTTGGATGTGTTAATGCAATCTCGAAGAAATGTAGCTAGCGTTGTACTTATTTCTATCACAATTTTTAATTCTGGTAGATTTGCTACCATAACTATTCTTTTACCATAACAGTTTCCTGTGTTATGCTGAATTTGACGTCTTGTAATGTAGTGGTATTCACTCCAGAGATTGATCTGATTCAGCTCTCCACGTTAATCTGTCCTCTGCAAGTCTCTTCGTCTCTGTATAACTTCTGTAGCTTACGTTCGTTCGAACCAGTTTATTGTAGTCAACCTTTGATTTCTCACTACAATTTTTACCCACCACACTTCCTTTCATTGCCAAATTTCTTGATGTTTCAGGTCGTGTCATATCAAAGTACCCTTATATTTTTAATGACAGTATTTTTAAATCCACTACTCCTTTTATCACTGTCCGAAATTCAGTTTACGTCTCTTGAATCCTCTCTTCCCTCCATTGTCTGTAACCCAAACAATTGTCTGACAGCTGCCATAGTTGTACAAAATTTCGTCCTGTACCTATTTTTCTGTGCATTAATTGCCTATTTGCTGTTTGCTCTGCGTATCTTAGACAGTGAAGACAATTTTCCTAATAGTACAATTGCTAAGGAAAACCGTCGTAATTAATATCAAGGAATTGGAAGAATACTACACATTATAGGCTGATCTAGACCTAGAATCCGAATCATTGTCTTTTATCGACTTAAGTATCCAGGAACTCCCACTGGCCTACCTCAGAGCCTAATTGTGCCATCGTTGCTCTCCTACTTTCGAAACGAATAATGGTTTCTGATGTGTGGTGCTGATCTAAATTCTGCGGGAGAGGATAATGATGATGGGTGTTTTGTGCCAAGCTAGAAGATATGCAGGAGAGCCTCTTTGAAGTTGAGTTTGAAAAGCTTAAGCGACGCTGGCAGGCTGAAGGAGAGGTCTGGTCTGGTTACCTCTATAAAAAAGAACCTGCCTAACTATGACGGTGGTGGCGATGATTTTAAAGGACTTGACTACTTGATTATTATTCCCTCTATCGTCTCATGATGTTTGAAGATGCAGGTGCGAGTATTATTTTCAATAATAATATTAATAGTGGTCATCACATTTGTAACACAAGGTACATAAATGGTTAACTAAACTGATAGAATCGAGCTGTCATGAACGTAAAACTAAGATTACTGTATGACGAACTAAAAACTGATAGATATTATAAGCAGTTTGTATCTATTGAGTCTAGAATTGGCATAGAAAGGGATTTTATTGATTAAGTCGGATTCAGGAACGAAAAATGAATTGAGTTGCGTCTCGGCGCTAAACAGGTGCCGAGAAGCTTTCCCACCCGCTCCCACTCCACAGTTAACGAAAAGCTCGCGTCAGTTGTTAGTAAGTTTCAACACAGTGTGCACTTAGCCACACTCCGTAATTTTAAGAAAGTGTACACTTATTGCATTTAATAAACAGAAGTTACCCGGAGGCCGCTACTACTCCGTCAGTCCAAAAAGTTTTGAAATTGAATAAATAAAAAACAGAAAAAAACTAATATGGTGGTTTCAGTGCTTCGGGTGTTGTACATAGTCTCCCTTCACTTGAGTACAACGCACAGAAGGTTCATACGACATGTGAAACTGTCAGAAAAGTCCTTATTTTGGAATGATGTGTATCTCACTCGTCGCACTGACTTGAATGTCAGTTATATCGAAGGAAGATTAGGGATTAACGTCCCGTCGACACTGAGGTCATTACAGATGGAGCATAAGCTCGGAATAGCTTGGTGCCGAGCGGAAGGGCTAAACCGCACACTCAAGACGATCTTGCGACTATCTCGGTCGTGGATTTCTTGACGTACGCTATCGGTTAGATAGTTTTAGCGCTGTAAATACATAAAACTGCAACCTGTCACTTTTTTGAAATAGTTATTTATTATTCCATGAACCGATTTTCGAACTTTTTCAGGTTCATCTTCAGATGGTTTCCCAGAAGTTACATAACTATTTCAACCAAAATGCTGGGTGCTGTCTCTGTCACAAAAATGTGGAACATGCTTCTTGTCAGAGAGTCAACACCCAGCGTTAAGCTTCAAACAGATGTATAACTTCCGGCAAAACCGTCTGAAGATGAGCCTCAAAACGTTCGAAAGCCGGGTCATGGAATAATAAATAACTATTTCAAGACAGTAACTGGTTGCAGTTTTATGTATTTACGTTGAATAAACAGCCACGGGTTCTGAAACATCCGTAATGGATAAAGTTAATCAGTTTTAGCACTCACCTAAATTGGAAAACAGACGTGCACTACACAATGGAAACGGCTGTTCACGCAACAGAAAAAAAAACAAAGAATAGGGGTTAACATCCCGTCAACGACTAGGTTATTAGAAGAGATTAATAAGTTGGAATTAGGGAAGGATGGGGAAGGAAATCGGCCGCGCCCTTTCGAAGGAACCATCTGGGCATTTACCTGGAATGATTTAACGAAATCTCGGAAAATCTACAATATATCTGGATGACCAAACGCGGATTTAAACCGTCGACCTCCCGAACGGGTGTCCAGTGCGCTTATCACTATATCGACAAAGGGTTGACGTTTCAGGCATTTCCGCACTGTGTCGTTTTAGGCTCTGAGCACTATGGGACTCAACAGCTGAGGTCATTAGTCCCCTAGAACTTAGAACTAGTTAAACCTAACTAACCGAAGGACATCACAAACATCCATGCCCGAGGCAGGATTCGAACCTGCGACCGTAGCGGTCTTGCGGTTCCAGACTGCAGCGCCTTTAACCGCACGGCCACTTCGGCCGGCACTGTGTCGTTTTGTGGTAGGTTCGTGTAGGTAATACAAGTCTCGACGCCTGCAATGATTTTCCTCAGGAAAGAACTGGCTGCGTTTCGCACTTCAGTCAAGCTGGACCCGGTGTCCACACGTTGTTGTCGTTAGGGAGTCAACGTGTGTGGGGCAAACGTTGCACGCACTCTTCTCTTCTTGAAAGCATTCTGGAGATTGAACTCTTGATTTAGAGCTGTGACACAGCAATAGCACACTGCGGCCACGTGTCTACGACTTAACACTGGCTGCTCATAAGCACATTTGTTGTTCCCAGCTGTTAGTTCAAGCTGCTACCATAGGAACAGCGCTGACGTCGCTTGTACGCCAGGAATAAAATAGTCTCAGAACTTCTTTGACTGACAGTGTAGCCTAAACAGCGCAGCAGAATTTTTCGTTAGCGCTACCGACTGTAAGCTGCTTTGTACCTTACTTTCCCGCTGTTGTGAAGACACAAATCATACTGCGCAGAGAGGTGATTCAAGTCAGACGAGCGTCCGCCATGGCCAGTATGGATCGTCCGATAGAGTTGCGCAACACGCAATCCAACTTTAAACACCATTACATAAGATTGCTGAATTGGCGTAATCGCGTAGCCCCGTTTCAAGTCCAAGTATCAGCCACTGCATAGATTTTTGCTGACCTCTGCGCCCATTATCTCCGTGCAGAAGGCGCCACACTTGGAAAAAAAAGTACAAGAGTGCGATGTAAATTACTTGAGCTCGGAACCAAGTACGCCTCAGTCATTTTAGTGTTACTGCCGTAGTCTACGTAACCTTCATTCACAAAAGCGCTCTGGACTGGAACCACACTGACGTCGCGTTACTATCACAAAAGCAGATCTGCTGTCGTTTATGTTGCGTCTATACTTGGGTGCGTCACCTATGGTCAGCTAGTTGCTGTTCTTAAAATAATAGAACTGTTAGGTGTAGTACACTTTTACCTTTGACTTGGCTTTAGGAAACCGGACCCGTAGTCTGAACACAACATAGCGCATTGTTGGGGTGAAATAACACAATTTTATGCTCTGCGTATGGAGCCGAAATCGGAAGTATTTGAGAAATATCCCGAAAATCAATAAAGATTTTCTCATGAGTTGTTGTTTTCAGTGTCGAGTTATCTGTGTCTGGATGCCTTATTAGCAAACCACCAATGTGTTCATTCTTCTGGTAACGGTTATCATAGGGTCTACATTTAATAATTCACTGTTCTTTCTGAACAACCTCTGTTCCGTACTTTATCTGTCCAGTTAACATCCAGCTTTAGTATCACGTTTTAATTGATTTCATTTTCTTCTTCAGTAGTTTTTCCACTGTCCAAATTTATATACTTTCCGAATTTTCCTCCTCAGTTTTATGTAAACTGTACCTTTCAATTTTCACAGAAAGCTTTCTTAGCCTGCTCCAATCCATTACATCACATTTTGTACTGGGTCCTTGTATCGCGACTCTCATTAATTGACAGTTTTTTTATCCCAGTGTAGCCTTCAGATGTTCGAAAAATTATTTGCTGGTTATATGTCGGCCCCTGCTACCTGATGTCTGTCATCGATACGTTTTATCTTTCTCTCCCTATTTACTCGAGTAGTTGCGTTTATTTACGGTCGTTTCTTCCTGGTTTCTCTTCTCCTGTGGATATAGCTTTTTCTGATAACCCATCTCCACATCCACATTTTCGTCGCTTCTAACGTGTTATCATTGTCGTCGCTGTCCAATTTTTACTTCTAGAGAACAGCACACTCCAGACAAAATATCCTGCGGATTGTCTTTCATTTCCTATTCATAGATTTTGTCATTAAAATACATCTCTTGTCCTAGAACACAAGTTTAAGAAGAGGTATTAGCTTCATAATTTATGCAGCACACCTATTTTCTTCAGAAATGTCTCACTTGTTCAATACTGGATGCTTCACGTGTGGCGCTTGCAATGATTTTGTGACCAGCTGTACCTACTAGCAACAGAGCTCTTTTATCAGTCTTTACCTTCAGTTTCTTCTCTTTGATTGCAACTTCCGCACTTTCAGCACTGTATGCACATTCTTTCCTAAATCTAAGATACTATTATCGGCAAATGATACGAAATGGTCTCAATCTATTTTAATTCCCTTTCTGCTCCCGTTTCAGACGTTAATTTCTTACTCAACGAACATACTAACTGAGGAAAAGTCTTGTCACATTCCTTGATTTTATCAACTTAAGAAAGAGTAATTACAATTTTCGTATTCTGTTAATGTAATATACTGTATGTAAAGACAAATGATGATAATTGAAAGAAAAGATGAGATATTAAAAATAGAAAGGAAACATGATCCAGGGAAGCGTGCAAGGTTGCTTTATTATGAAACCATAAACAAAATTTGAACCCGACAACATCGCTAAACACCTCTATTTACCGATCATGTAATATGAAGAAATTAGGTGAAACATTTATAACGGACTTCTCCGGATTTGAAGAAGCAATAGGAACGGTGTCTTTCCTGCAAAGGATGTTGCTTACAGAATTCTCAGCTGAGGTATGCTTTAGTTCGTTCGAGTGTTTAAGATAGTCATGAAACCAGAATGACTAACAAAACTGGGAAGGTCCATAGAAAGCAGCAGGGAAGAGTTGCGTAGAATTTGTCTGTTAGGTGAAAGCTGAGCGGTGCGCTATCATTGATAAGGAAATGACTGGTCTAGTTATTGTAGGTAGCCAACGTAACGACGCACGATATCTTGAGTTACGTCTGAATCTGTTGCTGGATTTCTTGGAGGATAAACATTTGGCAATATGAATCGGAATTTACTGGCGCTAGCTTGGAACTCCTGCACACTCCTCGAGGCCAATGATACAAAGTTTCAACGAAACCTTTCTTGAGCATCTGATCTGTCACAGAGATCTTGCAAGACCGGATTGCTGTTCCGGATCTCTCCCCAATAGATAATTTTTTATCGCGTTGGTTGTAGCTCAAAGCATACAGGCAAGAAGTGTCTGCTGCTGCAGAGAGAAAAACGCAGACTAGCCGAAATAGTCACAACAGCGTTTTTCTACATGAACTGTAGGAAGTACACTGTACGACAGCGGATAGTGCTATTAGAGCATCAACTAACCTAGCGCTGTGCCTAGGCGACACCCTCAACAGCAGGGTGCTCCGTTAGACCAGCTCGAAAGGGGCCGCATCGTGAGACTGCGAAAGGCTAAATGTTCCTGTCATTATATTGTGCACCACACTACTGCCCGTTACTGGAGACAATGGATGCAGAAAAGCACGCATGAAAGACATGTAGGATCCGGACGTCTGATACGCATAACATGGGGGGAAGAACCGATGGAATGTCCTCCATGAGCGAATAGATCCAACAACAACAATAGGAGCAATTCAGCAGGCTATCCTGCCTTCTATGCAATATCTCGTTAAGTGCTAGTACAATTGACGGGCCGCTGCACGGCGGAGGGTTGGGCACACGCCGACCGTTACGAGGCCTGCCACTCGTACCTACGCAGCGTCGCCTGATGACGGACATCTTTTATAACGCGTCCCATTTCTGTCTTGGAGGCGATGGCCACCTGGTCTGTATCTGGAGACACAGTGCAGAGTGCCACGAAAAGCGATTTGTGGTCTCCCCCCAACAGGCGTCGCGCCAGACTGGTCTGGTGGCGTGGGCAGCGGTGTCCGATGGAGCACGCTGACAGCTTTTAACGGGCTCCTTGTTGGCCGCTCCGTACTTGGAGGAGATCCTGAAACCGAAGACCCAAGCCCGTGGCCTATTTTAACAGGACAACGCTCAAGCGTGCTTTGTAACTGTGGATACTCTGGCACTGCTAGTCGCGTCACCTGATCGCCGTGGAGCTGGAAATCTGGATTACATCTCCATCCACCAATCTGCGGGAGCTGCGCTCTCGGATGCAAGCAGCATGGGATGAAGTATCTCAGGATTACATCCGTGACCAGTACAATGCCTTGCCGCGACTTCTGGACGCTTGCATTCAGAAGCATGGGGACCCGACGAGTAGTAACATGCGCGTTTTGTGGCCATGTAGCGCCATAAACGTTGGTTATTCAAAGCTGAAAGTCGAATCATTTCGTATTGTTGGTATCATCTAGCTACCTGACAACAATGATCGCAATCCACCTTGTCCTTCTCGGAGCAGCTCCTTTTATGCCGACAGTGCGTCTTAAAGATTGTGCCACTGACAGAGGTAACTGTTTTATTTATTACTGTCTGGACTACGCCTCACTAGGCATGCAGCTCCCAGAACGATGCTCGTCAAACTGAAGCCACATTCGACTGATCAAGTATTCGTACGTCCCGCGGTTCTCAGCTGTATTTTGTAAAATATAGCCAAATCCAAAAACGTCAAATAATATTACGAGTTTCTTAGGAGTGTAATTTTTCTGCTCAGTATACAGAGATACTAATGTGCTTAAAATTTATTGACATTTACGATATTGCAGTGCCTATATTATTCCGAATTATGGATATGCATGCATATCGTAAGGCTCTTTCGATCGTAATAATGTAGCCACTGTAATATCGTATTTATCCGCCAACACCAGCAAGTGACTTGGAAGTAAAATGTCTCCATGTACTTGAATGTACATGACGGATGTAAGAGTACAGGCTGTAGACACTTAGTTGACGACAAATGGACGTTTTGGTCTGGCCGGCACTATTTTCTTTGTCGTCATTCCATTATACAGCTGATGGTAATTCATATCCGCAACTACGTGTTTGTCTTCCCGTACTGGGAACTGACGGGCGTGCGCGACTCGTGTCGATCAGCTGCTATGGTACAAACATCAAACGGAAGTAACATGGATTCGTGGATGTTGGAAGTAGGCTGTTCAGGTTTTATGTTGCTAACGCCACCTAGCGCTCTGTATGAAAATCACTGACTGTGCTGTGTGCAGTCTGTGGCGGGTTGGCATTGTTGGAATATTTGCTATTGTAGTGTTGGGCAGTTGGATGTGAATAGCGCGTAGCGTTGCGCAGTTGGAGGTGAGCTGCCAGTAGTGGTGGATGTCCGGAGAGAGATGGCAGAGTTTTGAGAGCGGACGATCTGGACGTGTGTCCGTCAGAAAAACGAAATTTGTAAGACTGGATGTCATGAACTAATATATCAAAATCTTTCTTTTACTAACTATGCCTATCAGTAGTTAGTGCCTTCAGTAGTTAGAATCTTTTATTTAGCTGGCAGTATTGGCGCTCGCTGTATTGCAGTAGTTTGAGTAACGAAGATTTTTGTGAGGTAAGTCATTCATGAAAGGTTTAGGTTATTGTTAGTAGGGCCATTCTTTTGTAGGGATTATTGAAAGTCAGATTGCATTGCGCTAAAAATATTGTGTGTCAGTTTAGTTATGATCAGAATAAGTAAAGAGAAAAATGCCTAAGTACGTTCAGTTTTGCTCAGCTGTTTGAAAATCAAATAACGTAAGAGGTTTACCAGCACTGTCATTCTTAATTTTTCTAAGGGGATGTCTCAATGTGCATGCGGTATATATCTGTAGCAAGGAATATGAAACGTAATTAAGGCTGTGGTAATGCAACGCAATGAGTAGTTAAAATGACATTAAAACATTAGTAAAGTTCTGTGACCGTGTCTCATATTGCATAAATTAAAATATAGTGCAATTACTGTTATTAGTCAATTATACAGGGTGTTACAAAAAGGTACGGCCAAACTTTCAGGAAACATTCCTGACATACAAATAAAGAAAAGATGTTATGTGGACATGTGTCCGGAAACGCTTAATTTCCATGTTAGAGCTGATTTTAGTTTCTTCCTCGATTCACCGTCAGTTGGCCCAATTGAAGGAAGTTAATGTTGACTTCGGTGCTTGTGTTGACATGCGACTCATTGCTCTACAGTACTAGCATCAAGCACATCAGTACGTAGCATCAACAGGTTAGTGTTCATCACGAACGTGGTTTTGCAGTCAGTGCAATGTTTACAAATGCGGAGTTGGCAGATGCCCATTTGATGTATGGATTAGCACGGGGCAATAGCCGTGGCGCGGTACGTTTTTATCGAGACAGATTTCCAGAACGAAGGTGTCCCGACAGGAAGACGTTCGAAGCAATTGATCGGCGTCTTAGGGAGCACGGAACATTCCAGCCTATGACTTGCGACTGGGGAAGTCCTAGAACGACGAGGACACCTGCAATGGACAAGGCAATTCTTCGTGCAGTTGACGATAACCCTAATGTCAGCGTCAGAGAAGTTGCTGCTGTACAAGGTAACGTTGACCACGTCACTGTATGGAGAACGCTACGGGAGAAACGGTTGTTTTCGTACCATGTACAACGTGTGCAGGACTATCAGCAGCTGATTGGCCTCCACGGGTACACTTCTGCGAATGGTTCATCCAACAATGTGTCAATCCTCATTTCAGTGCAAATGTTCTCTTTACGGATGAGGCTTCATTCCAACGTGATCAAATTGTAAATTTTCACAATCAACATGTGTGGGCTGACGAGATTCCGCACGCAATTGTGCAATCACGTCATCAACACAGATTTTCTGTGAACGTTTGGGCAGGTATTGTTGGTGACGTCTTTATTGGACCCCATGTTCTTCCACCTACGCTCAATGGAGCACGTTATCATGATTTCATACTGGATACTCTACCTGTGCTGCTAGAACATGTGCCTTTACAAGTACGATACAACATGTGGTTCATGCACGATGGAGCTCCTGCACATTTCAGTCGAAGTGTTCGTACGCTTCTCAACAACAGATTCGGTGACCGATGGATTGGTAGAGGCGGACCAATTCCATGGCCTCCACGCTCTCCTGACCTCAACCCTCTTGACTTTCATTTATGGGGGCATTTGAAAGCTCTTGTCTACGCAACCCCGGTACCAAATGTAGAGACTCTTCGTGCTCGTATTGTGGACGGCTGTGATACAATACGCCACTCTCCAGGGCTGCATAAGCGCATCAGGGATTCCATGCGACGGAGGGTGGATGCATGAATCCTCGCTAACGGAGGACATTTTGAACATTTCCTGTAACAAAGTGTTTGAAGTCACGCTGGTACGTTCTGTTGCTGTGTGTTTCCATTCCATGATTAATGTGATTTGAAGAGAAGTAATAAAATGAACTCTGACATGGAAAGTAAGCGTTTCCGGACACATGCCCACATAACATATTCTCTTTCTTTGTGTGTGAGGAATGTTTCCTGAAAGTTTGGCCGTACCTTTTTGTAATACCCTGTAGATTCACACAGACAACACATCATTTTGTCACGAAATGAAAGTGTCATAACTTCGGAGCTGCTGAGAGTGGCAGAAATCTGAAACAGAAACTAGTCGACACGAAGTGTTCCGACTGATGTCGCCTTTCAGCTGTCAGCACTTTGTGGCCGGCAGTCGGCTTATCGAACCGTTACTATAGCTAGTGTATTGGAAGCTCGTAATATACTAGGTTACCAATTCATAAGACAGATACATATGCTGCCCGAGGTGCCGTCACCATAAAACCACTGCGCTAGAAGATGCAAACACGCTGGTCAACACGAGGACTGCTTGTACTGTGCGCCGTTGCAGAGGCGCCTCGCGCCAGGGGACCGTGACCCGCGAGGTCGCGTATGATGCGGCGGGCACTTGGCGGCAGTGCCTGAGTGCCGTGCGCTGTGTGCGGAGGAAGCAGGCTAACACCTCCAACTGGTCCCTCAACTTGTCCGAGGGGTACAGCTTCCACAAACCAACGAGGCTGTTTCTCTAGCAGTGTACACTTCGTTCCCTTTAGTACAGAATCAACAAATCACTCGTAACAACGATTCCTTCATCTCCACCTACGCGTATTGCCGGCCGTCGGCTCAAAAAAGACAGAGACATAAAAACTGTTAGCGACAATGTTGCAGTATTCGAGTTGGAACAAGTGCTTTTAGTTGAATCTCTCCTGTGTCATCGGTATGCTTAGCTTGTCTAGAAGGCTGCAGTTCTAATCTACCTGGGCAGTAAATGATACGTGAATGATATATTTAAGATTAGACGTTGTATGCCAAGGAATATTACAGAAATGTTTATAAAGTCATGTACCCGAGACGAACGTAAATCTGGAACTAAGCTCTAAAGAAACTCGATTTCAAAATATGGCCTATGACCATAGCATATCAACCTGCAATGAGACAATTGATGAATGTACACAGCAGTAAATCAGTATCACATGGCCGTGGGTATTAGAGATCTCCACCATTTTCTGGGCGAGAACCTTTGTTTGATCAATATTCAGTCAAATAGGTACTAATTATTTGAGCGAAAAAGTCATCCAAAGATCTTCCAACTGAGTTTTAAAAATTCAACTGTATGGGGCTCTGGACGATCTGACTTTTCGGTCGAGACAAATGAAGTGTCACAGTTGGTCAGAGAACAACAATTCAGGTATCTGGCAGAGACAGAGAAAGCAGCGTCTGTCTCGCACAACTTCCTTGTGTTTGCAAATACCACTTTAAGACATTTCTATAGAGGCACTGAAGAGTTCACGTTCGCTAATGTGCAGTTGCTGTTGAAACTACACGTAACTAGTATTCAGGGTCTCCAGTGATAATCTGTTTTGCTTATTGGTTCAAATGGCTCTGAGCACTATGGGACTTAACTTCTGAGGTCATCAGTCCCCTAGAACTTAGAACTACTTAAACCTAACTAACCGAAGGACATCACATACATCCATGCCCGAGGCAGGATTCGAACCTGCCACCGCAGCGGTCGCGCGGTTCCAGACCGTAGCGCCTAGAACCGCTCGGCCATTCCGGCCGGCCGTTTATTCTAGTCTATCTTCCGTCTATAGATCTTTCCACCACCAAGTTAACTATTCCTGAATGCTGTAGTGTCTCTCGTGATAGCCTGTCCCTTCTTTGGACTTCCGTACATGCTGCCGTGCGGGGAAGTTGCGCTGTCTCAGGCGCCTTGCCACGGTTCGCGCGGCTCACTTGGCCGGAGGTTCGAGTCCTCCCTCGGGCAAGGGTGTGTGTGTGTGTGTGTGTGTTTGTTGTCCTTAGCGTAAGTTAGTTTAAGTTAGATTACGTAGTGTGTAAGCCTAGGGACCGATGACCTCAGCAGTATGGTCCCATAGGAACTTACCACAAAGAAGTACCAACATACATGTTACTTTCCTCACCATTTCTATTCGGTATTTCTTCTTTTCGAACCTTTTTCTATCCATTAACTGTTTATGTCTCCGATAGCATCACAGATGTAATGCTTCCAGCTCAAAATTTCAGATGGTTTGCGTTACGCTTCCATGCAGCGCTTTAGACAATCTAAAACAACCAAAGGTTGACGCACTGAACTCCAATTTGGTAAGGGTAGGGTTTAAATCTCCGACTGGTCATTCGGATCTACGTTTTCCATGGTTTTGGCAAAAATTATGGAGAGGCATATTAGGCAAAATATTTCCTGCCGCAGATTTGTAACGCCGTTACTGGATGTAAACATCGTATCGGACACCGTGCTACTGATCTCGCAACATCATAGTGGCACTGAAGCCAAAAGGCTGCAACCGTTTGCTTTTAAACCGCGTGGTTTGCAGGGACACAGTCCACGCAGACTGCAGCACACGCTGAGAGCGAAGTTCGCCCGTGCGGAGACGGAAAAAGTCCGTGGAAAGAATCGTTTTGGAGCGGTTGACGCACGACGCGACAGCCGGCAACTTTTGCTGACGCCAGATAGGGGGGCGCTGATGGTGCACAACAAGTGAGGCAACGCGCTGACTGACCTCGACCCTGGAATGTTGCAGACGCCGCTTCCGGGACGTCAGCAGCGTCTTCTCAACGCCAGCGGAAACACATACACACGCACACACACACACACACACACACACACACACACACACACACACACATGGGCGGCTGTCAGAATAGATAGCACACTGGCATTCACGTTGGTAATAGGACTATGAACTGCCTTTAGCCTGTGTCTTAGACTTGCAACAAACCCCTACCCGTACTAAACCTCCAGAAATGTCTCAACCTAGCCAGTGAGTCCGTACATAGCGGTATAAGGGGCGTACTGTATAACTGTCCATGCTTTCAACCCGAGGTTTGCGATAATTAAGCCAGTCCGTCCTTGAACTGAGTTCGTGCGCCGCAGCGTAGGAATTCTTATTATCTCTTATGTGGAGAAACTCTCGTAGTTTTATGTCACCTTGTAGAACCGTAACAACACCGTCGGATTCTGAAAGTACAATACCACTGTCTATATTTTACGCAATGAAACGGGAAGAATTATTTCTTTTATTTTTTTATTGTTTGCAAATAATTTTTACACGGTATGCCATTATTTAAGAAACACCGTAAAATCAATTTGTACACAATATTTATAAACTAACTATTAACAGTACGAGAGCATGGTCTACCGCATGACTAGATGGAAATGTATCCTATCGACAGCTGCCGACTATGACGCGCAATCTGTAACTTGAGCGTGCAATCGGTATAGTTCGTATAAGATCATACATCTTCGGTGATGCCAAAGTTATTCATTTATTTATTAATGTCGACGTTTCCTGCCACTGTAAAATTACTGGAAGATAGTATTTATGACTCATAGACTCCTCCTATTGTCTGAGTGGCAAAATGCAACTATTGTTAGCAAATATTTGTTAGTAACAATTACTTGGTTCGAGCCAGAATACATGTAATTTCCCTACTTACCTCTTTACTGACGTCACGAGCGATTTCTGCCTCGAAGGTTCGAGTCCTCCCTCGCGCATGGGTGTGTATGTGTTGTCCTTAGCGTAAGCTAGTTTAAATTAGGTTAAGTAGTGTGTAAACTTAGGGACCGATGACCTCAGCAGTTTGGTTCCAAAAGATCTTCCCACAAATTTCCAATATTCTGCCTCGGCACCTCATCCCACTGGCTCTGAAAGCACCAGATAGCCAACTGCTGACCAGCTTGGAAACCTACCGCTCACTCCTTACTCCATACGTACTGCAGCGCTGATACATTCACTTGACGTATGTAAAGGAGCAAAACTAGAAATAAAGTAAAATGCGCTCTTATCTGCAAATAAGGAGTACCTTACAGACTCCACTGTAAGAACCTCAGCGCTTGGCTTAACTATTGGTACCTCTCCATCAAAACTCAGGTAATAATTATAGGAAAAGCAAAATAAGCTTTTAGCACCTCTAATCGTACACAACCAACACTACAACACTAAGATCCCGAAGTTAACACTCGAAAAGAACTAAGTTGGAAACCCTTCTTACTAGCCATCCAAAAAAAGCCTGTAATAGAGTAATACTATTTTGCCTGTCCTAAATACTCCTAAACTCGAAATCTATCAACCCATTGTACCACTCATCTTTGTAAACCCTGGACATCTGCTGCTCCTAAACCAGCACTTTTCACCTTCTCCCTATCTGCAGACATCGCATATTCTTTCCCACGATAATTCAAATCGCTTTCCCCTCCAGGTCATTCTGGTATCTGCCTATCACGTAAACCATAACCTACCCGGACTGTTTCTTACCGGATGAAGCCTCTAAATCACCTTTGTCTAACTAGAATGCTAGTCACCATTTATCACCTATGTTCCATGTATTAGTTCATTTCAGCTTACACATGTAACTTTCTTTTATAACATTCTTTTTAATCTCGTCTCGACCCGAATACGTGCTCTACAGTTACCAGGAGTTCTCATCACAATCGTCCCCGTTGATTATATATACACACCCCTCGTTATCATTATGATAGGTATTTCACTATCATACGTTAACACATAAATGCTTGCATATGTCTGTAAATTATCTTTTAAACGCCTGAAGAGCAGCAGACGGGCAGTTGCTCGACTTTAAATAACTGAAAAATAAAACTACTTGTAATAATTTATATATATACCATTCTTTCCTCAAATTGTAACAATATCGGAAAGGCCTTGAAAGTCATTCTCTCCAGCTCGAATTCTGCATGAAACTACGACTTCGTAGAAACCCATGGAAGACCTACACGTGCCACAAATACCTTACATCCTGCCGCAAAGTGACTGCAACTCAATCAGAAATAAACCAAACACGTTCGATAACTCAAACATGTGAAGTTCTAAAAAAGAGTAATTTAGGCTCAAGAGCGCCGAAATGTCTGCTCGACAACCTCTCCCCACGTAGAGGATTGAAACGAACAATGAAGACAATAAATAAAGAAACTCTAAAAGCCCATTGTACCTAGGTTGAGTGCACATTGCAGTCAGGGCGTTAGGATGAGATTTTCTGTTATTGTCTTCTTTTTCTATGTAGCAAATCCTTTTTGTAATAGCGGTCTCTGTATGCATTCTGTCATTTCTGGGCCCAGTGTTTCAAGAGATGTACCCCTTGGCGAGAGCGAGTTGTCGAAACCGGCGTGGAGCATTACTACATGACGACCTGCGTTACCCGAAGCATCGAATTCCTTGTATGTGGTCCAGTGGTTGTTTATTTTGTGATCGCTTCAGGGATCCAATAATATGATGGTCGCACCTTCCAGCTGCTAGTAAGCATGTCGGAGTCCATGCGGTGTGTCAGCTGTGCTGTTAGAATAGTGATGTCCCATGGAAGCAAACACTTTCAGTTTGCTTTTGGCATTAGATTGCTGTGCTGTTCACATTTAGCAAAAGTGTCTGTTGTTGATATCAGGGTGGCTCGCATGACGGTTCGTGTTATTCTCTACCAGTACCTGCGCTCAAAATTCTTACCCAGCGGGTTTGCTCTGTGATCAAGGCAGTTAAATCGCTTCTTGTGGGAGAGGTTATCAAATTTCCGTCCAGCCATCGAGATATGAGATTTCCACAGTTCTCTGAAGCAATCAATGTGAACATCTCCTTCGAAAATTACACGGTCAGTTTAGTGTCCCATCCACGTCTTACCCAGGGTCTGTTCCATATCTAATGGCATCGTTTTTAATGGCCTTTTTTTTTTATCGAAGCTCTTCGCTCACTGACACATATGCAGTGGTTCATTCACTGGAATAGGGAAATGTCGTGTTTGAGAACTGAATGTTTATGCAAGAGTTCCTTGACATAGTGTTGACAACATTTCCTGTTTCGGTAGCATTCTTCTGTGTACGCTACCGCATCGAAGGGTGATTCAACCACTACTTGAAATGGTCTTATAGACGGTGGGGACACACACTACTTATCTACAGTCAGTACAATGGGTCTAAGGGGGAACATGGGAGTCATGACGCCCCCCCACCCCCAGGTCATTTTAATAAAAGTACGTTTTTACATAGACCAATTTTCAAATTTCTCAGATAACTTACAGGAAATAAAATAGCATGAAACAAAGAGAGTTGAAAATGGCAAGGATTAAAAAAAGATTACAAATTATGTTTAACACAAGACACTGTCCAACAGCGTGGTTGAGGACTGGCCCACATCGACATGGACTGACTTTCCGAACGTAGGCAGGAATTACTGAAAGACACGGGATTCCCTACCTTTTACGCGCTCACACAGTCGTATTCTGCTGACTTGCCTTCACAGTCGTAGCACTAAGTGACATACTGACAAAGGTGACTGCTCACTTGAATTTTATGTCTTATTTATATTACAACGTTGCCAAATTTGTGTGAGTTTCTTGCTATTATAGCCCTTAAATCAACAGAAAATTTCATGTTTTCGGACGACTGTTTCCAAATTATTTATCTCTCTGAATATAAACTGCGGTAACGACAGTGTCTTCGTCGACGCCAACGTTTTAATCATCCTTTTGTATTTGATGTGTTCTAGAGTGTTCATCCACCCCATTACACCGACAGACATAACAGAAATTTCTTAGTGTTCATGTTAAAATGAATTACTAAGCACTAATCTAAACAAATAAGAATTGTTATCTAGTTTTCAGATTATCCGGGTATAGTTCGTCGATTTTAGAAAAAAGGAAACAAAGTAGAACCTAGAAGTATTCCGTTATAATTAGAGTGGATATTTTCATTTAGAATACACTTACGCATGTGACAATTTTTTTTACAGATGGAAGACAATGCGGACACCAGTCCCATTATGAAGCACGGCTGAAATTTTTGTGCGTTGTTTTCCATTTAATCTACAAATAAATGTGGGAAATCTACCCATTTGAAATGTTCGCGGACGATTTCCCGCCTACATTTTTGCGTAGCCCTGTCTTTAGGAGCTAAAGTCTGATAATTTCCAACCCAATGCTTTCAAAGACAAAAAAGGAAGAACAGCGAGGTCGTTAGATACGGAGCACACCGTTGTAATAGGTCAATGATGGTGAAGGAAATCGGCCGTGCCCTTTCAAAGAAACCGGGTCTGCATTTGCCTGAAGCGATTGAGGGGCGCCACGGAAAACCTAAACGTGGAGGGGCAGACGCCGATTTGAACCGTCGTCCTCCCAATGCAAGTCCAATGTGTTCACCACTGCGCCACCTCTTTCGGTTGGTTACCAGTGCGTAACCCGTAAGTAGTCTAGTGGACTTTGAAATGTTACATGTAGCATATCTTGTAAATACAGTAAATAGCACTTCACCGGTTATAAGATGTCCGTATTGATTTATTTATGTTTTCAGTTATCTGTGGAATCTCAGGTCTGCTGAACCCGGATAATCAGTAGCTCACTGTGTGTGTGTGTGTGTGTGTGTGCGTGTGCGCGTGTGTGTGTGTGTGTGGGGGGGGGGGGGGCGTGACGTGCAGCATGCTAAAAGTGAGGGTGACAACAAGTTGTACATGGTGTAACTGAATTTCCTTTACAGACTTTGAGGACTTGTAGTGGAGACCAAGACGGTCAAGTTTAGCATAGCAACTCATGTCTGGAAACTTTTTCCCACTATACGGAAAACACCACGTCACATATTTCTCTCTGACTCCTGCTACTAGTCATCTGGGTCCACTTACAAATACGGCTCTATGTGACGACCACCGACGTCAATACAAATGCACTACCTCTGTATGATATTAGAGTACGCTCAATCCCCAGTCCCTGGTTCTACAGCTTCCGCCACAGTCCTAACCCAGACCAGTAGGTCTTTTCGGATACTGCAGAGGTATTGTTAATGAAGGATTTCAGGTGACTCCACAGTTAGTAGTCCATTGGGTTCAAGTCGGGGCCGGCCGGTGTGGCCGTGCGGTTCTAGGCGCTTCAGTCTGGAACCGCGTGACCGCTACGGTCGCAGGTTCGAATCCTGCCTCGGGCATGGATGTGTGTGATGGCCTTAGGTTACTTAGGTTTAAGTAGTTCTAAGTTCTAGGGGACTGATGACCACAGATATTAAGTCCCATAGTGCTCAGAACCATTTGAACCATTTTTTTTTTTCAAGTCGGGAGAAACGGCAGGCCGAGCAACCGGGCCACTACGAACTAACCACTGTTGCCCAAATCGTTGGTCCAGATGATCTCTGACCAAATGCGAAAAATTAGGTAGTGCGGCATCATGCTGAACCACAAGTTTTGAAGCACATGCAATGGCACATCTTCCAAGTGCCCATGCAGTATGCCGTGAACGAATCGCAAGTACGGGGCACCCGTGAGATGTGGAAGTATGACCCAGTCACTCATCCATTCAGTAACCCCCGGCCAAATGTTGAGACTGTATCGTTCGTGAAACTAATGGGCACACGCAGTATGTGGGTTTTCATTTGCTCGCACACGGCTGTTGTGGAAACTGAGAATACTTCCCTGGTGAACCTAGCTTCATCTGTGAAAAGGATCTGCCTTGGGAAGTCAGGCTTGTCCACACAAAGGTGCAAGAACCACCTGCAGAAGTAGGCTCATGTAGCAAAATTCTGTGGCTGCACTGCCTGTACCTTCTGGAGGTGGTACATGTGCACCTGCTGCTCACGCAGAACACGCCAGACAGGTTGGTCGTACACATTCAGTCTACTTGCTATGTTTCTGGTACTCTTCGTCGCGTCTTCTTCCACTGCAGGGCGTACAGTCGCCTCAAACTCGGGAGTGCGGCGCCGCCGTGGAGCACAAGCATCCGGCCTTGCTAATGGTGAATGTACGTGTCTCCGAGGCCCGCTGGTATACCGTAGAAAAGAGGAAGTGCGAAGGTGTCTAGCGGTATGGAAAATGCTCCGTATACAACTACGACTGGCCCTCCCACTGCACCGAGCTTCAACGTACAATAATATCATTTAGTAAATGTGTAGTTCACTGTGTTCGACAGCAACACACTAAAAATGAAATGTACGTATAGCTTGCATTCTGTACTGTAGTGGATAATTACTGCTATACACTACTGCAGTACGAACAAAAACCACAAGTATAACAGCAGATACAAACCTCTCTGGGCGGGGACAGTTGTACAGAATGAACAGAAACCACCACAGTTACAAACCTCAAACTGGGTAAGATGTAAACACACCTGTAGTGGTCATGGGACGTTAGGTGATCGGTGTATAACGTACTAACACCCTAGTTAGTGACGCCGAAAATGCGGGAGATCTGAACTTGCGTTGTGATATTTTGCATGTAGTGGAAAAACGCATATGAATTACTACACTACTGGCCATTAAAACAGCTACACCAAGAAGAAATGCAGATGATAAAGGGGTATTCATTGAACAAATATATTATACTAGAACTGACATATGATTACATTTTCACGCAGTTTGGGTGCATAGATCCTGAGAAATCAGTACCCAGAAAAACCACCTCTGGCCGTAATAACGGCCTTGATACGCCTGGGCATTGAGTCAAACAAAGCTTGGATGCCGTGTACAGGTACAGCTGCCCATGCAGCTTCAACACGATACCACAGTTCATCAAGAGTAGTGACTGGCGTATTGTGACGAGCCAGTTGCTCGGCTACCATTGACCAGACGTTTTCAGTTGGTGAGAGATCTGGAGAATCTGCTGGCCAGGGCAGCAGTCGAACATTTTCTATATCCAGAAAGGCCCGTACAGGACCTGCAACCTGCGGTCGTGCATTATCCTGCTGAAATGCAGGGTTTCACAGGGATCGAATGAAGGGTAGAGCCACGGGTCGTAACACATCTGAAATGTAACGTCCACTGTTCAAAGTGGGGTCAATGTGAACAAGAGGTAACCGAGACGTGTAACCAATGCTACCCCATGCCATCACGCCGGGTGATACGCCAGTATGGCGATGACGAATACACGCTTCCAATGTGCGTTCACCGCGATGTCGCCAAACACGGATGCGACCATCATGATGCTGTAAACCTGGATTCATCCGAAAAAATGACGTTTTGCCATTCTAGCATCCAGGTTCGTCGATGAGTACACCATCGCAGGCGCTCCTGTCTGTGATGCAGCGTCAAGGGTAACCGCAGCCATGATCTCCGAGCTGATAGTCCATGCTGCTGCAAACCGTCGAACTGTTCGTGCAGACGGTTGTTGTCTTGCAAACGTCCCCACCTGTTGACTCAGGGATCGAGACGTGGCTGCACGATCCGTTACAGCCATGCGGATAAGATGCCTGTCATCTCGACTGCTGGTGATACGAGGCCTTTGGGATCCAGCACGGCGTTCCGTATTACCCTCCTGAACCCACCGATTCCATATTCTGCTAACAGTCATTGGATCTCGACCAACGCGAGCAGCAATGTCGCGATACGATAAACCGCAATCGCGATAGGCTACAATCCGACCTTTATCAAAGTCGGAAACGTGATGGTACGCATTTCTTCTCCTTACACGAGGCATCACAACAACGTTTCACCAGGCAACGGCGGTCAACTGCTGTTTGTGTATGAGAAGTCGGTTGGAAACTTTCCTCATGTCAGCACGTTGTAGGTGTCGCCATCGGCGCCAACCTTGTGTGAATGCTCTGTAAAGCTAATCATTTGCATATCACAGCATCTTCTTCCTGTCGGTTAAATTTCGCGTCTGTAGCACGTCGTCTTCGTGGTGTAGCAATTTTAATGGCCAGCAGCGTATATTAAACTTAACCGCCTTGGTCCCCAATGTAAGTCCTCGGCGTCTGTAAAGGGAATTTAGGTAAACCCTGTATTTAGGTACGAGGGAGAGGGGAGGCACTAACAAACGGTGACACTGCCCCCTCCCCTCCCCGCCCCCTCCCAATATTCACAGACTCATTGCCGAACCCTGAATCCGTGTCTTATACCCTTACAGTTTCATGTTAATCGTGGCGGAAGGGAGGAAGATCTGACAGGGTTATTGAAAGTTAACTAGACCTCAAAAGCCTGCGCAGGTACAAAACCGTGCAGAGTTTGTGGTGCGTGACTGGGGCGCCTAATAGCCGCAGCGCCATGCGGCGGTCGCTGTCCTGGCCGGATGGCCGCTTCCGAGTCACGGAGCTGGGCGGTCACGCGACTAACCGCCGGTTGCGCGATTAGCGGGACGCGGGCCGCTCTCAGCCCAGAGAGAGGGGTGGCTGGACGATACCAAGCGGCTGCGCTACTATGCATGCGCTACTACACCGAGGGAATCTGACGGGGAGTAAAATTGTGCGCCGTAATATCTCGCTGTTCTACATAAGCCATTTGTACAAACGCTAGCACAACATACACGGTTGAGTCCCATTATTACGACCACCTGTTGGAGTCCTTTCCCTCTGCCAAGGCTGGTGGTGGAGAGATACCTATTATCAAACGGAGGAGTATCTCGACGTAATGCAATGCAGTCCTTCTCTAATCCACTGAATTGCCCTGCTGGTTAATATTCAGCACACGCCTCATGTAAGATTCAGCTAATCACGAATCTTTGCCATTACGAGCGTCTCTATTTTGAGTACAATTACAAAGCATACACACAGAATGTTCCAAAATGATCTTTACAACTTTGATCATGTATATTTCAGGCAATGACCTTGCCGCAGTGGGTACACTGGTTCCCGTCAGATCACCGAAGTTAAGCGCTGTCGGACGTGGCCGGCACTTGGATGGGTGACCATCCGGGCCGCCATGAGCTGTTGCCACTTTTCGGGGTGCACTCAGCCTCGTGATGCCAACTGAGGAGCTACTGGACGGAATAGTAGCGGCTCCGGTCAAAGAAAACTATCATAACGACCGGGCGAGCGGTGTGCTGACCACACGCCCCTCCTATCCGCATCCTCAGCTGAGGATGACACGGCGGTCGGATGGTCCCTATGGGCCACTTGTGGTGTGAAGACGGAGTGCTGCTGCCGCTGTGCTGCATGTATATTTTAGAAATGGAGATAGGAGAAAGGCGCGATCTGCGTTATAATGTTCAGACACACCTAAAGTTTTTGCAGACGTTTAACAGAATTCATTGTGTCCGCCATGTGTAGCACGCAGCATATCTATGCGATGTTCCAGTTCCCCCCGTATCCTGCCTAGCAGCATTAAGGAGTGCAGTTGCTGCTCTGAAGCGAGTTCGCAATTCCAGCAGGTCCCGCACCGGCGTCTGATAGCAACGTCGTTCATAAAACCCCAAAGGGAAAAAAAAAAAAAAATCTAACGGGGCTATGTCCGTTGACCATGGATTGGACACCTAATGGCTCGTACTCTGTCAGTCCAGTGACCTGGAAATGTGAAACTACCTGGCAGATAAAACTGTGTGCCGGACCGAGACTCGAACTCGGCACCTTTGCCTTTCGCGAGAAAGTGCTCTACTGCCAGAAGTAAAGCTGTGAGGACGGGGCGTGAGTTGTGCTTGGGTAGCTCGGTTGGTAGAGCACTTGCCCGCGAAAGGCAAAGGTCCCGAGTTCGAGTCTCGGTCCGGCACACAGTTTTAATCTGCCAGAAAGTTTCATATCAGCGCACACTCCGCTGCAGAGTGAAAATCTCATTCTGACCTGGAAATGTGTTGTCGAAACCTTCCCAAAAGTTTGAGAGCCAGTGAGGAGCAGCACCATGCTGCTGCAACTTGCAAGCTGCAGTTGCTCGACCTGTGAAATGCAAACTGTTCCGATACGACTAGACAAACAGTCGTTGTTGTGAAGCCTCTCTAATGGAAAAAGGTCCCACCACACACTCATGAAGAAGACCACAGCACACACTTACGTTTGGACTGTCGCTCACAAATGTGGGAGGAGGGGGGGGGGTCACAGCTCCACATCTTCCTCACATTCTGTCGGTTTACCTTCCCGGACGCAATTTAGGTATTCTACGCCATCGTCGATGCGACGCAGAATATCAGTCACAGATGCTTCACGCTTTGGTATGTCACCAAGACGAAGCGCATGCAGCAGCTGCACCTTGAAAGCATGTACCTTCAGTCTCCTGTGTAGACCATTTGCTCGTGACTGGTGGTAATTGCAATTGTCGAGACACTTGACGAACTGATTTGGTCGGTCTCCAGATAAATGCCTGTTCCACCCATTCCACATCTGCATCACTCCTCTTCATGGCACTACCAGGGTCCATGATCTTCGTGTACCACAGCCTGATGGTCAGACGTGATGGTGGTTCGGTTGTGTGCAACGTGTCCAGAAATTCTGCTGGGGCTGGATGTCAGATTCGTTCTCTATAAACCACTCTAAACAACGTGCGCGGGGGGAGGAGGGGGATGCTTAGCGAGAACCATTTTCGATAATAACTAACGGAAAAAACAAATAAAAAATAAAAAAAAACATACCGCAAGTGTGTGAACGTTATGCCGCAAACCGCAGTTTTCTACCTATCCCAACTTCTGAAATATACGTGACAAAGTTGTAAAGATCTATTTGGAACAGACTGTTATGTATCTGTCGACCTCGCCATTGGAATAGGCCTATTAATTAATGTTTACTGCTCTCGATCAAACTTCAGATTACCAAGATCGACAAAGGGTGAATCAAATAACGCTCGGCACAGGTTACCCCCAAAATTTCTTCACGAATATATATATATATATATATATATATATATATATATATATATATATATATATATATATATATATTGCAATGTATCAGAAATATAATACAGATCATATACGGTTGCAGGTTCGAATCTTGCCTCGGGCATGGATGATGGATGTGTGTGATGTCCTTAGGTTAGTTAGGTTTAAGTAGTTCTAAGTTCTAGGGGACTGATGACCTCAGAAGTCAAGTCCCATAGTGCTCAGAGCCATTTGAACCATATAGACCATAAACAATGTACAATGAACGAGTGAATCTGAGACCTATACAATAAATTTAAGAAATTTACCCTCGTCCTTCATTGTTATATTACATGTGACATGACAGCAAATCCTGCCATTCTGCTGTTGTGTCTCTTGCGCATGTTTCGCTGTGTTATTTTTAAACTTAGCGATTAATTTCGATTTTTATTTAAATCAAATATTCCACCTGCTAATTAAGGTTGGAATCTTTTTGACACGTTTGGCTTCGAGTCAAACATAGCTCATTTTCAAATGTATTGAGTGTTTATGTCGAAGAGTTACATAATGGAACGAGAAAGTTGGCATAACAAATCTGTCTGCTCGTAGGCTATTAATGCATTACTAAATCCTTATAGCACGACAAACGCGATCGACCCTATCGGGCAGCGAATTGGCGTGGCGATGCAAAATGCAGAGAATCACGCGAGGTGCATTTGGGCCACAGCAACTATTTTGAAAGAATTAATAACTTCTATGTATAGCTTACTGGCATCCTACAACGACCTCCGTGCCCTGCGTGCTGACGTGACATCGGCACGGAGAGTCACGCCCAGAGGAAGCCGGTGGCAGACCCCGTGCAGGAAACGGCGCGAGTGGCGTGCTCCGTGACGTCACCAGTCACCTGCCGACGTCACCAGCCGGCGCTGCAGTCCGCGCTGAGCTCACCCTGTCTGATCACGTCCTAACCTGCAGTCTTGTATGCCACAAATCAGTGCCATTTGTAGACTAAAGAGACTTTTCATTGCAACAGAAATTAAGGCTTCTTCTCGTCCCATTCGAGTAAGGAACTTGTTTTTATTGCGAGACGTGTGACTCACGACATGGTTCGAACGTTTCTACTTTATGCCCCTTGTGTGTATTACGTGTGGAGTCATGTTTCATGTAGTTGACCGTGATGATGCATGTGTAGTGTCGTGCCGTGTTTATGTTGTTGCTGTAGATGCTATTGCGAAAAGAGAGGGTGCAACTTGACGCCAGCACATAGCCTACACCTCTCTAACTGCACCAAAATGTCAGTCGCGACTAACGTCAGGCTTTGGAAACGTGGATAGTTATAAAAGAGCAAGAGAAAATTACTGCGCTTGTGTTTCTCAAAACCGAGAACATTCGATGTAGCCCGCTTACGGTCATTGCGTCCCACATTCCACCGAGTGGATTCTGTTGTCGAGAGGCAAATCTGAAAGAATGGCAAATTATTCACCTGCCTGAGAAATTAAAGAAGCAAGTTTCTTTGCAGAAGTAGATAAAAGTCAGATAATGCCAAATCAGGTGAAGGGCGAGCACATTTCAATAATTCTTACTTGAAAATACCTCAGTTTTCCCACTGGCAGCGCACTTAAGATGAACTGGCTTGATGATTTTTTTTTTTCTCTTGCGATGGAGACCTTGTTCATCCAGTTAGTCCAGGAGACTTGTGTAGTATTTGCTAGTTCCCAGGGGACTCTGGCGTTCATCGTTCCGTCAGATGATGTTGACATCACCTTTCTTGGAGCTGGGCTATTCGTTAACACCCCCTAACCCCTAATTTTATTGTTGAATCCATTCTAGCACCTCATCCACAGTAAAAAAACTGATACACAAAACATGCTTGATTCGTTTGAAAACGGTCCAAACATTACTGAATAGCTCGTTTCCATATTCGACCTTGGTTAGTTTTCAACAGCGGTACAAACTGAGCATAACAGAAAAGGATACAATGACGTCAACCCCATCTCTCTGCCAGATCGGGAACTTTTCTCGTTACCCACGTACGTCTCTCTACAAGCTAGCTATATCTAACGCGTTATCTCGGTACTGCTAGATCCTGAATGGAAACTTAGTTGTTTAAATTCTTTAAGTTTTTTTTTATTTGAGATATTCTATTATTTCTCATAACAACTTCAAATTTAGGGTTTACTAAAGTTTTAAGTCTCATTTCCAGGTCTCACACAAACCTGCGCGCATTGATTTAACCTTCTCATTACATGCTCGTTATCCCCTTTTAGAATTTATGGAACTTCCTCCAAAATATTTCATTGATTCAGCTTCTTCTTTAATCACCATTATTCGTCAATCTAGGGGAAAAGCTCCCAATAATATAGCCTGAGCGTCTTTACAGGCTTCACAGAAACGTAACAGCATTCTTCACTAAACACATTTTTGACCATGCTTTCGTCCAGTGCCTTGCGTTACGTAATTTTGCGTTATTGACAGCTCTTTGTTTACAATTACGCTTAAGGTCAGAAATAATTAGTGGAAGAGATCCTGAGATGTTACTGCCCCTCAGACAACGGTATTTTTCTTGAAAACATAGAAATATCTCCTAGTGGTCTGGTATCAGAAAATACTATCCGCGCAGCGCCGAACACCACGACGGAACCAACGACGTTTACAGGATGAGGTCCCTCTGCCAACGTCGCGTGTGGAGCCTATACTCAACTTCAACATAGTTATTAAGTCATTCTCACGCGGCCTGGCTACGTACATGTAATTACTACCGTCAAAGGCATCACTGCGTTCGCATTCTATTGTACCTCGAAGTTACACAATTCCGAACAGCTACTGCAGAACGCACGCACGCTATCGTGGCCCGCCAGTAGTCAGGGTATAAGAAGATGGGTTTACAGGAGTGCCCACAGACGCTGCCTCAATGCTGCCCTTAGACCAACCGCGCTAGAACTCACGCTCTCCACTGCCTTAAGGTAAGCATCTGCCAGGAGACTTAACATGGTGGTTATGGCGTGTATTTACTAAAAAATGAATTTACGTTCATCTATCACTTGCGACTTGACTAAACAGCTGTTGTACGCGTTTTGTGACTGGAGGGCGTCTCAGTAGCTATACACACCGTGGAACACGTGTTTGATCACCTACAGAACTTTTTTTGTCCGGTTAACAGCTAAAAGATTACGTGCCACGAGTTTATCAAACGACACGAGATCTCAGTATGAACAATTCGGAAGGGAAAACGTTATAAGCAAATAGGTTTGTTTATAAATAATTCTTCTGCTACCAGTCACGATTTTCTTTATTTTACTTTTCACGCAACAAGCGTTTCGGGAAATGATTCCAATTTTCAAGTGCGTTTTTTTTTTGCGTTTGTTATGGTATTTCTATGTGATGTTGTCGATGTGTGAGAGTCTGCTTCATTTCGTTGACTTTAAGTTTTCTTATGGTCCATTTGTGCAGTCTCGCACACACTAAACATCACACACAACTTGCTTTACGCTTTAAACATTTATCCGTTAACTAATTTGAAAACAGTGAGACTGTGAGATAAAAATTAAGTATATGCTTTTTAAAGTTTTTTTTTTTTTTTTGGTCATCAGTCTACTGACTGGTTTGATGCGGCCCGCCACGAATTCCTTTCCTGTGCTAACCTCTTCATCTCAGAGTAGCACTTGCAACCTACGTCCTCAATTATTTGCTTGACGTATTCCAATCTCTGTCTTCCTCTTGAGTTTTTGCCCCCTACAGCTCCCTCTAGTACCATGGAAGTCATTCCCTCATGTCTTAGCAGATGTCCTATCATCCTGTCCCTTCTCCTTATCAGTGTTTTCCACATATTCCTTTCCTCTCCGATTCTGCGTAGAACCTCCTCATTCCTTACCTTATCAGTCCACCTAATTTTCAACATTCGTCTATAGTACCACATCTCAAATGCTTCGATTCTCTTCTGTTCCGGTTTTCCCACAGTCCATGTTTCACTACCATACAATGCTGTACTCCAGACGTACATCCTCATAAATTTCTTCCTCAAATTAAGGCCGGTATTTGATATTAGTAGACTTCTCTTGGCCAGAAATGCCTTTTTGCCATAGCGAGTCTGCTTTTGACGTCCTCTTTGCTCCGTCCGTCATTGGTTATTTTACTGCCTAGGTAGCAGAATTTCTTAACTTCACTGACTTCGTGACCATCAATCCTGATGTTAAGTTTCTCTCTGTTCTCATTTCTACTACTACTCATTACCTTCGTTTTTCTCCGATTTACTCTCAAACCATACTGTGTACTCATTAGACTGTTCATTCCGTTCAGCAGATCATTTAATTCTTCTTCACTTTCACTCAGGATAGCAATGTCATCAGCGAATCGTATCACTGATATCCTTTCACCTTGTATTTTAATTCCACTCCTGAACCTTTCTTTTATTTTCATCATTGCTTTCTCGATGTACTGATTGAAGAGTAGGGGCGAAAGGCTACAGCCTTGTCTTACACCCTTCTTAATACGAGCACTTCGTTCTTGATCGTCCACTCTTGTTGTTCCCTCTTGGTTGTTGTACATATTGTATATGACCCGTCTCTCCCTATAGCTTACCCCTACTTTTTTCAGAATCTCGAACAGCTTGCACCATTTTATATTGTCGAACGCTTTTTCCAGGTCGACAAATCCTATGAAAGTGTCTTGATTTTTCTTTAGCCTTGCTTCCATTATTAGCCGTAACGTCAGAATTGCATGTCTCGTCCCTTTACTTTTCCTAAAGCCAAACTGATCGTCACCTAGCGCATTCTCAATTTTCTTTTCCATCCTTCTGTATATTATTCTTGTAAGCAGCTTCGACGCATGAGCTGTTAAGCTGATTGTGCGATAATTCTCGCACTTGTCAGCTCTTGCCATCTTCGGAATTGTGTGGATGATGCTTTTCCGAAAGTCAGATGGTATATCGCCAGACTCATATATTCTACACACCAACGTGAATAGTCGTTTTGTTGCAACTTCCCCCAATGATTTTAGAATTTCTGATGGAATGTTATCTATCCCTTCTGCCTTATTTGACCGTAAGTCCTCCAAAGCTCTTTTAAATTCCGATTCTAATACTGGATCCCCTATCTCTTCTAAATCGACTCCTGTTTCTTCTTCTATCACATCAGACAAAGTACGTACATATTAACAAGTTTCGTTCGCGAAATTCGTATGTAGGAACCAAAAAGGGGCTTAAAATGTCAGGAGCTGCTTTTCGCCCTTAACAGATAGCGTGCTGTAGTCGAAGGGGTTGGGCAGGAATAGACTGTAAAACTTCAGCCTCTCTCGGAGTATCGAATGTTTAAATAAATTATAGGAACGCAGCCGGTAACGTACTGGAGACCTGCCGATATTTCGACATGTGAACACTGCGGCATTTTCGACGCACAAATGCATCGAATGAAAGCTTGTATGGCACTTCAGATTTTCGGTGGGCTGGTCTCATTATTCTCAGCACACTGCCTCGGTACCGCTTATCCTGTAGAGTATAAAACACAAAGATTCTGGTGAGCATTTTCAGTTACTGGGACACTGTGATTAAGGAAGCTGCAGAGATTAAACTAGCAAGTGACTCCACAGAGATAACGGCTTTTGCCTTGATTCGGCTTCGAATCCGACTCTCTCCTTAGTTAAATCCCTGAGGATTGGGTTAGTGCTACCGGCTCACTGGTTAATGTCTCACTGTTGACAGGATGGCACTGCTCATCTTTGTGTGGTTGCTCTAGTTGTTTACTGTGTGTGCTGTCTTTCTACATACACTCTCGTTATGGTTTGCGCGTTGGCGCAGCCCCGCCCACTGAGGGTTTAAAGATCCATACCCAGCGATTCTCGCATCATATTTGTGCCCTGAAAATCAAGGACTACACACTTAAAAAATGGTTCAAATGGCTCTGAGCACTATGGGACTCAACATCTGAGGTCATCGGTCCCCTAGAACTTAGAACTACTCAAACCTAACTAACCTAAGGACAGCACACACATCCATGTCCGAGGCAGGATTCGAACCTGCGACCGTAGCGGTAGCACGGTTCCAGACTGAAGCGCCTACACACTTGATTCATGTCCAAAACTTGTTCAGCTGGGTTCATGAATCCGGCTTTAGGTGTGTTTCTCAGCTACTGAAACTGTTCAGGTTGTTCATCAAACGAGCCTGACTCTAGTCGCAAGGCGCGTTGTTATCTTGAAAAGGATATTGCTGTGTTGTAAGCAGTTGAACATAGCGATTTTAATTAAAAGGTTGGAGCATTTGCAACAGAGAACGCAAAGATGTAGAAAAACGCCCATATACCATTAAGAGGTGTGGCCACATTTCATTCTGCCTTGTTGGTAACTGGTGGTAATGATTTCGGGCTGTTCTTTTGTCACTTCTAAGCCAAGTGAAATCAGATGCTTCGAACAAAGCTATTGTTCCCCAGGCGTTGACAGTCCAGATCACAATGAATTTGTTCGCTTCCTCAAGGAATGTGGTGGCTTCAAAGGCCTGCAGTTAGTAAGGGCTGCTACATGTGTCTTTCGCATCAGCATAAGCTTTCACTGTCCTCACCTCATCGACATTTCTTTACTTTGACCCTGCCTCTACATATACAAGATACGACAATAAAGTAATGAGACTCATGTGAAAAAAAAATGTTGCTTACCGTTTTAGTCAAGTTTAGTGTCGTCTCCTTCAAAGTAGCCCCTTCTGATTTCTCACACTTTTTCCAGTGCTTCTGCCATTGATGGTAACATTTTTGGAACTCACCTTCTGTAATATCCTCCAAGATCCTCGTCACAGCTTTTTGGACATCTTGTGCTGTTTGAAAATGGTGTCCCTTGACCGCCGTTTCGACTCTTGGAAATAGAAAAAAGTTGCACGGAGCGATATCTGGTGAATAAAGTGGCTGTGGTAGTACTGAAATTTGTTTTGAGGTTAAAAATTGCTGTACTGACAGAGCAGTATGGGATGGCGCATTATCGTGACGCAGAATCCAATTATGAGCGAAGTTGGCACGGACACAAAGAACTCTTTTACGAAGTCTTTCCAAAATTTCTTTGTAGTAATATTGATTAACTGTTTGTCCAGAAGGCACCCACTCTTTATCAACAATTTCCTTGGAATCAAAGAAGCACACAAGCATGCATTTCACTTTTGACTGACATGCGAGCTTTTTTTTGTCTGGGTGACCCCTTTGAGCACCATTGCGAACTTTGGCGTTTTGTCTCTGGATCGTTCTGAAAAAATAAGCAATTTTCATCACCAGTGATAACACGGCTCAACAATTCTGGATTGATTTCCGTTTGCTCTAACAGATCGGCTGCCACATTTTGCGTGTTTCTCGCTGTTGTCATGTGAGATTTTTGAGGACTATTTTTGCACAGATATTTCTCATACCAAGATCTTCAGTTATTATTAGACGGACCGTTTCTCGATTGATGATCAGTTCCTCTACAATCATTTTCACAGATAATCTTCGATCAGATCGTACGAGTTCACGCACCCTGGCCAAGTTGACACCCGTCCGTGAGTTTGATGGTCTTCCACTGCGGTCATCTTCAACATTCGTTCTGCCTTCACTTAACATTTTATGCCAATGAACAACTTGAGCTCTTGACATAACCTCCTCTCGAAAAGCCTTCTGAAGCTTACCGTAAGTTGTCGTCGCGTTTTCACCCAATTTAACGCAAAAAAATTCAAATGGCTCTGAGCACCATGGGACTTAACAGCTGTGGTCATCAGTCCCCTAGAACTTAGAACTACTTAAACCTAACCAACCTAAGGACATCACACACATCCATGCCCGAGGCAGGATTCGAACCTGCGACCGTAGCAGTCGCGCGGTTCCGGACTGCGCGCCTAGAACCGCGAGACCACCGCGGCCGGTTAACGCAAAAAGAAATGGCATACAGTTGCACAATATTATGCAGTTGCATTTCGGTCACGAGAGACACAAACACGTGTTAACGTATTACAGCAAATCTCACGACTGAGCAGTTGCATCGATGTGCCGCTTGGACTAGGAGCAACTTATAGACCAAGGTCAAAGATATTCTGCCTACGCGAGCCTGCAGGGTTGCCACATCTTGCAAAAAAAATCAGTCTCATTACTTTATTGTCGCACCTCGTAAGTACACTGACAAGCCAAAACATTATGACCTGTTGCTTAATAGCGTGCTGGTCCTCCTTTGGAATGCAATGCAATAGCGATTCAGTGTGGAACGGATTCAGTAAGTCCTTGTTGGCTCTCTGGAGACGCGTGGCACCAGATGTCTATGCACAGGTCACACAATTACTCGTAAATTACTGGGCAGTAGTTTGTGAGGGCGGAGATGCAGCTCGATAGCGTTCCAGACGTGTTACGTCGGGTTCAGATCAGATGAGTTTGGTGATAAACACAGGAGTTCGCTATCATGCTCTTCAGACTACTGTAGCACGATTCCGACCTTGTGACACGGGCAGTTATTCTGCTGAAAAATGCAATCGTCATCGAGGAAGGCATCAAGCATGAAGAGCGGCAGGTGGCCTGAGATGACAAAAGTAATGGCATAGCGACATGAAAACATGATGGCGGCGGTATCGCATACACAAGATATAAAAAGGGCATCGTATTGGCTCAACTGCCATTTGTACGCCGGCCGGTGTGGCCGTGCGGTTAAAGGCGCTTCAGTCTGGAACCGCGTGACCGCTACGGTCGCAGGTTCGAATCCTGCCTCGGGCATGGATGTGTGTGATGTCCTTAGGTTAGTTAGGTTTAATTAGTTCTAAGTTCTAGGCGACTGATGACCTCAGAAGTTGAGTCGCATAGTGCTCAGAGCCATTTGAACCATTTGTCATTTGTACTCAGGCAATTCATTTGAAACGGTTTCTGACGTGAATATGGCCGCTGGCTGGAGTTAACAGACTTGAAACGCGTGGTAGTTGAAACTAGACGCACGGGAAATTCTATTTCGGAAATAGTTAGGGAATTCAATATTCCGAGATCAACAGTGTCAAGAGTGTGCCGAAATATGAAATTTCAGACATCACCTCTCGCCACAGGCCACGCAGTAGCCGACGGCCTGAACTTAACGACTTAGAGCACGGAAAACCTGTCCGTTACGACAGTGCGGCTAAATTTGACGTTTATTGGCTGTAGCAGCAGACGACCGACGCGAGTGCCTTTGCTAACAACACAACATCGCCTGCAGCGCCTCTCCTGGGCTCGTGACCATATCGGTTGGACCCTAGACGACTGGAAAACCATGGCATGGTCAGATGAGTCCCGATTTCAGTTGGCAAGAGCTGATGGTAGGATTCGAGTGCGGCGCAGATCCCATAAAGCCATGGATCAAAGTTGTCAACGAGGCACTGTATAAGCTGGTGGTGGCACAAAAATGGTGTGGGCTGTGTTTACATTGAATGAATCGATCATTAACTGGAAATGGTTATGTTCAGCTACTTGGAGACCATTTGCATACAAACTTGGACTTCATGTTCCCAAACAACAATGGAATTTTCATGGATGACAGTGCGTCACCCTATTGGGCCACAGTTGTTCGCAATAGGTCTCGAGGATATTCTGGACAATTCGAGCGAATGATTTGGCCACCCAGATCGCCTGACACGAACCTCATCAAACGTTTATGGGCCATAGTCGAGAGGTCAGTTATTGCTGAAAATACTGCACCGCCAACACATCCCAATTATGGACGGCTACAGAGGCAGCGTGGTTGAATATTTCTGCAGGGGACTTCCAACGACTTTTTGAGTCCATGCCGCGCCGAGTTGGTGCACTACGCCGGGCAAAAGAAGGTCCAACACAATATTGGGAGGTATTTTGTCGTCCCAGTGTAATACTCACTGTGCCTTCGAATACTACCACAGGTTCCATGGGAGCCGAGTCGAATGTCACCCATAGCATAATAGTGTACTCACAGGGCTGCGTCTGTGGCGCAGTGCATGTTTCTAGCAGCTGTTCTCCCACGTAACGGTGTATCCGGACCCTGTCATCGACCTTGTGAAACAAGAAACGTCATTCATCCGATCAGGCAACATATTTCCATTGATCCACAGTCCAAACTCGATTATCTTGTGTCCGCCGATGTCGTAAATATAAATAGTAACACCTAGCGGTCGCGTGTGGCGGAGGCCCATGTTGAACAATGTGCGCTGAACAGAGTGCTCCGAAACACCAGTGCTCTCACCAGCACTGTACTCTGTCGTCAGATCTGGCACACCTCGTCGCCTGTCCTGCTTTAAAGAGCGATCACACCTTCGTTCAAATGGTTCAAATGGCTCTAGGCACTATGGGACTTAACATCTGAGGTCATCAGCCCCCTATACTTAGAACTACTTAAACCTAACTACTCTAAGGACATCACTCACATCCATGCCCGAGGCAAGGTTCGAACCTGCGACCGTAGCAACAGCGCGGTTCCGGACTGAAGCACCTAGAAGCACTCGCCCACAGCGGCCGGCCACACCTGCGTCCTCCACAATCTGTGGTGAGGCGTGGACGTACAACACGTTGTCGCCTGCTCGTGGTTTCAACGTCTTTCAGCTGCTTTCCATAGATGCTCACAACGATACAAGCGAACAGCTAACCATCTTCGCCATTTACGAAACGTTCGTTCTCAGGCGCCGGTCCATAACAAACTGCCGTTTATTAAAGTCTCTTATATCAGTGGATTTCTCCATTTGCGACCCGTATTGTCGCTAGAACGATTCTCCAATCGTCTCTGCTTCGCTTATACAGTTTCCTATACAGAGCAAGGCAGAAGGTTCTTTGGAACAATATCGGTCCCAACTTGCAAGGTCTGCTGTTATGATTAACCAAATCTGGCGTGTTAATTTTAAGGGGTGGCCAGATGCCCTTCCTGTCGCCACGACGTAGCCCCCCCACCCCAACCCCCGGGACTGGGACGGAAGGTGTGTACCCTAACTGTCTGCATCTAGTGTAATCCAGGAATAGTGCGAAAGTGTTTCCGATGTTTGCGAGACATGTAACTGAGGCGGAACATGGGCACCAGCCCAGTATTGACTTAGCGGGATGTGGAAAACCGCCTAAAAACCACATCCTGGCTGGCCGGCACACCGGCCCTCGTCGTTAGTCCGCCGGGCGGATTCGATCCGGGGCCGGCCCGCCTACCAGAGTCCAGGAAGCAGCGAGTTAGCACTCTCGGAAACCCTGGCGGGTTCTTCTATATGCCCCTTCATCTCTTATTTTATTCTTACGATCGTTGCAAGAGGTATATGATGGTGGCAGCAGAATTGCCGCAGTTTTCCTTGATATCAGTTTGCTATGTTCACTTCACAGTATTTCGTGAAAAATATATTATTTTTATTCCTATTTAAGCTTACTGAGCGTCTCATTTACATTTTCGCTCGGGCTACACCAACCTGGCACGATCTTCATTAACAGATGTAATGCACATTCTCAGTGCCCTTACGTCCGCCTCCATAGCTCAGTGGTAGCGTTACCGTCTACCACCCGGATTCGATTCCCGGCAGGGGACTGGGTGTTGTGTGTATTTCATCATCATTGACATAAATGTCGCCGAAGCGGCGTCAACTAAAAAGACTTGCAATACGGCGGCCGAACCCCGAAGGGGATATCCCGGCCAATAAATGCCATACGATCATTTCATTTCAGTGCCCTTCCAAAATATCTATGACGCCCGATCACCTTCTCTGGCGCTAGTTATACGTATTTATTCCATTTCATAACGCTTCTCAGTTTTACCCATAAATATGTAAATGATATGGCCGTCATTTAACGCGGATAGTATTTGATGCATTATGCTTTATCTGATAGTATGGATGATAAAATTCTGATACCTCTCGCCATGATCATTACGTAGAAATGGTTGGTCAATGCACTGCACATGGTCGCAGGTGCTGCGTTCGAAGAGGAACTCTCGAAGCATTCTTTGCCAGTTTGAATCTAGGAATGTTGAGTACTCGGACAATGACTTGCTCATGTATTTCGCAGCAAGTTCGTGAATCTCGTCGTGTAGCCGTACTTACGTAAAAATAACGTAAACTCCATCCGCAAGCACTGGCGGATCCAGAGGTACCGATCGACCACCATGTCATCCTTTGCCAATGGCTTCACAGGATGCGGTATGGACGGGCGTGTGTCAGCACACCGCTCTTCCGGCCGTTGTCAGTTTTCGTGGTCTGAATCCGCCACTAATCAGTGAGCATGCCCCCCAATGGGCATCATGAGGCTATGTATACCCTGTGCCAGCTCTCCCGCCAAGGAGAAATCCCTGGCAGCATTGCGAATCGAACCGGATTCCTCCACATGGCATTCAGCCGTCCTGACTACTCAGTCACGGAGGCAGACAGCACGGGTTAAGCCTGAAGACACTTAGTAACTTATTTAAGGATCCAACTGATAGCACTAGTTCTGTTTAAACAGCTTTCATGAGATATAACTTTATTCTGCTTAATAGTGAGAGGTACTATATACTCTGTCCAGGTGAAAGTAATGAATTCGAGTTATAATAGTTACCTGATAGTCCTGAGTGATGCACGAACTACAAGCAAACAAGAAAAAATGCAAATAGTGAGGTCTGTTCGGTAGTTCAAATCAGTTCTATGTGAAGGGAAGGAAATTTATGTATACATCCGTTTTTAAGCATAATCTTAGATGTCGTCACGAGTATATAAAATATACACGACCACTTAACAGATGCGTATACAAAGGTGCATTGGTAATGACTGCGTAATTATACACAATCTGCTAAATATACACTACTGGCCATTAAAATTGTTACGCCACGAAGAAGACATGTGACAGATATGAAATTTAACCGACAGGAAGAACATGCTGTGATAAATGATTAGCTTTTCAGAGCATTCACACAAGGTTGGCGCCGGTGGCGACATCTACAACGTGCTGACATAGGAAAGTTTCCAACCGATTCCTCATACACACACAGCAGTTGACCAGCGTTGCATGGTGAAGCGTTGTTGTGATGCCCCGTGTAAGGAGAAGAAATGCGTACCATCACGTTTCCGACTTTGATAAAGATCGGATTGTAGCCTATCGCGATTGCGGTTTATCGTATCGCGACATTGCTGCTCGCGTTGGTCGAGATCCAATGACTGTTAGCAGAATATGGAATCGGCGGGTTCAGGAGGATAATACGGAACGCCGTGCTGGATGCCAACGACCTCGTATCACTATCAGTCGAGATGACAGGCATCTTATCCGCATGGCTGTAACGCATCGTGTAGCCACGTCTCGATCCCTGAGTCAACAGATGGGGACGTTTGCAAGACAACAACCATCTGCACGAACAGTTCGACGACGTTTGCAGCAGCATGGACTATCAGCTCGGAGACCATGGCTGCGGTTACCCCTGACGCTGTATCACAGACAGGAGCGCCTGCGATGGTGTACTCATCGACGAACCTGGGTGCACGAATGGCAAAACGTCATTTTTTCGGATGAATCCAGGTTCTGTTTACAGCATCATTATGGTCGCATCCATGTTTGGCGACATCGCGGTGAACGCACATTGGAAGCGTGTATTCGTCCTCACCATACTGGCGTATCACCCGGCGTGATGGATTAGGGTGCCATTGGTTACACGTCTCGGTCACCTCTTGTTCGCATTGACCCCACTTTGAACAGTGGACGTTACATTTCAGATGTGTTACGACCCGTGGCTCTACCTTTCATTCGATCCCTGCGAAACCCTACATTTCAGCAGGATAATGCACGACCGCATGTTGCAGGTCCTGTACGGGCCTTTCTGGATACAGAAAATGTTCGACTGCTTCCCTGGCCAGCACATTCTCCACATTTCTCACCAATTGTAAATGTCTTGTCAATGGTGGCCGAGCAACTGGCTCGTCGCAATACGCCAGTCACTACTCTTGATGAACTGTGGTATCGTGTTGAAGCTACATGGGCAGCTGTACCTGTACATGCCATCCACGCTCTGTTTGACTCAATGCCCAGGCGTATCAAGGCCGTTATTACGGCCAGAGGTGGTTGTTGTGAGTGCTGATTTCTCAGGATCTCTGCACCCAAATTGCGTGAAAATATAATCACATATCAGTTCTAGTACAATATATTTGTCCAATGAATACACGTTTATCATCTGCATTTCTTCTTGGTGTAGCAATTTTAATGGCCAGAAGTGTAGAAACGGAATGTTCGACTGAATAGGAAGTTATACATCCCCTTTACTTAAATGAAAAGAAGCACATTTTTTGTTAGTTTAAAAGCTATACATAAAGGAGGATAAATTTGCTCCATTAGAAAACTTGAACTATTGGCGACAACCCCATATTCTACATCGATGGCCAATTTATAAACTGTTGTACCCGTGTTCTGTTTTAGTGGCAAAGGCTTTCGTATACAATCAATAGATAGTGAGAAAACATTCGCCAGTTCTTTATGCTTTAATTGAATGTGTCCTTACTCATTCGGGTGTTTTCTGTCTGTTTCACACCTCCAAAACGTTGGATTAGAATAACCTTCCACCACTGCTACTTCGTATTTTTTTACAAAACGTGTATAATTTAGGTGGCTTAATAGAACAATTTAGACAGCATTAATCTTCGTTGATACGAGTTTTAAACATCCTTTGTCGGCAATCCCTCCCTCTTCCTTCTTCTTAAGAGTTGACTGGCATTCATAAAAAGTCGTACTCTCTCTGATTAGAAATATTGCGAAAGTTTGTAACGAAACCAGGGAGCTTCCAGCAACTTTAAAATATGTGTTACAGTGCCAGTACCAAAGAAAGCATCTGCAAACAGATCTGAACAATGTAGTTTTGTAACACATACCTCCTAAATCTTGACTTCTATCAGACAAAGGAGGATGAGGCAGGACAGACGCTGTCATCACGTACAACTACGTTCGCTTTAGAAGAGCTGTCGACACACTAGAAACAATGCTTCCAATTAATTCTTGAGAAAATACTAAAAAAGGCTCGATATATATATATATATATATATATATATATATATATATATATATATATATATATAGCCTTCGTCGACTTACAAAAAGCATATGACTGCGTAGAGAGAGTAGTGCAGCGACAGTATAGAGAAGAGATGGTCGTGGTAAGGTGTGGAGAACATCAAGAAGCAGCTACCATTAAGGCGGGTGTACGACAGGGCTACTTACTCTGTGCTTTCTTGTTGAATGGATATATTCAGAGGGCAATAGATGAAGTTAGGGAGAAACTAGGTGATATACGAGGAATTAAAATTCATGGAAATAAAATAGACATGTTGAAATTTGCTGTTGAAAGCGCAATGTTAAGTGAAGAGGCGGAACAATTAGAAGCGATGTTGGCCCAGATGGGAAACACCCTCAATTCTTAGCTAAAACAAAAATCCTAATAGTGAGCAGACAAAATACTGTTGCCCAATGCTCACTTAACAATGAGTGACTGAAGACCGTCGAATTCTTCGCCTGCCTAGGGAATAAAATTACATCACATGGAACATTAAAGAAGGGTAAAAAAATGGCTCTGAGCACTATAGGACTTAACATCTATGGTCATCAGTCCCCTAGAACTTAGAACTACTTAAACCTAACTAACCTAAGGACATCACACAACACCCAGCCATCACGAGGCAGAGAAAATCCCTGAACCCGCCGGGAATCGAACCCGGGAACCAAAGAAGGGTACATTTTCACATCCAGTTAAGAAAGAGACATCTCAGTAATGACCTCAGAAATACGTTTGTTTGGAGTGTGCTGTGTGGGAATGAAACATGGACACTCGCAGAAGCGCAAAATCACATAATCATAGCTTGCGAGATGTGGTGCTACCGCAGAAAGCTAAAGATTTCCTGGACAGACAGATTATCAAATGATGATGTGCTGCACAGGTTGGAGGAAGAAAAGCTGTACCTCTTGAAGCGTAAGCCTATCCAACAGAGAAGCGGCTTACGTATACTGAGACGTGATGGTGTTATTAAAAATATCATTGAGGAGACAACCGAAGGGAAGAATACAAGCCGACCGAGACAGAAATACATCAACCAGATCATGGAGGATAACAGCTGCCCCACCTATACGGCTCTCAAGAGGAAGGCCAAAGTCATAAAATCACGGCGAGTTGCATCTAACCAACCTGATCGTTGAAACGTAAGAAGAATTTCGCTTCAGTTCACAATCGAAATCGGACAGCTGAAACAACCAACATTCTGAAAACATATAGTTGATGGGGATAGAAAAGTATATACAGACCCAACTTGTAAACATGACAGCTAAGATGGTTTTTGAAATTCAGTTTTCGTCTTCCACTAGTTGTGTTGCAAGTAAACCTGATGTATGTCTGTCAGGAAATCTATCAAGTATATTGAGGGTCCATAAGTCATGGGAAGACACTGTTCGGTCGTCGACTACTGGAGCCTATGCGGTGTATGTGCCTCCCTATATTCTAACTCGGAAGGGGGTTATGACGCTCCACATTCAAATCGGCGGCGATCTAATGGACAGTGACCGCCGATCGCCCCCGTATGGCTCTGCGCAGGCGACGTGACGTCCGGTCCCTATACACCTGTCATCGAACTGTGCAGCTCTTTATGATTGTGGAAACATTCACTCTGCGATATAGAAAATCTGTCCTAGACACTAGTGATCTAGGAAATCCAAGTCCTGAGTAATCGCAGCTATGCTATATGACCCACGCATCGTGCACTGATTATCACCCCACGGTCAAAAACGGTAACTTTGACGTGCTACAGTCTTTAGTACACCCCTGCCTGTAGCAGACTGTTCAGATATCGTGTCTACACTGGCGCATATGCCGCACCTAGCCTCCGAAATTTGAGTACCTACAAGGGAACAATCGAATACGACGTCGAAACTTACCCTGAATTTTTTTCTGCAGAAAGAATACGCCGAAAAAAACACAATGTCTAAATTTTATCTGATAAGACACACAGCAAGTTTTTTTTTTTTTTTTAAATGTTGAAGTGTGCCACATTCGTAGTTCGCTAGGCAGCTGTTGAAATGTGTACCCCTGCAGTACCTATAGCAGACTACACGCGCAACACGGCTCGCACGTATCCTTGGATGCTGGCGCATTGGTAAACGGGTAACACGGCACAATGCGAACGTAATTTGTGAAGCGAATCTCTGTTTCTGTTAATAGCATTTCTGACAAAACTGTTCAGCCACTATTCGCTCGAATTTGCAACTCATTTAATATCCATAATAATTAGCAGCTGCCATTGCGGGATCGCTAAGTGTTAACAATGGAGATAAAACTGAATTAATTTGCTTTGTAGTATCTTCTATATACTTACTAATAGCATCTGTCTTTGTGGAGTTTCCAGAGTTTCACAGTAATGTAGAATCCAATTAATGTTTTTAACATTGTAAAGATGAAATATTAAGTACTGGAATCACCTGCTTCTCCTGCAGACCTACATCCGTGTTATTTATTACTAAATTTCTTAGACATTCATTCTAAATGATGTCGACATTTCGTAAGAAATTGTGGAAACAATAGAGGACACAGGAAATAACTCGGACGGTTATGTGAATTGTGGCTTAAACCACTATTATTGGGGTAATTAAAGTCCAGAACAAAAATAGACTACTTTCCAAACTCAAAACAAAACCATGTACAGTAACAGCTTTCATTGAGAAAGAAAAGGCAATAATTGTTTTTAGTTACACGAAGGAGCGAGTAAACCGCTTCCACATAAGAAGTATGCAAAGCCTGTTTCGTTTCGTAAAATCTGAGCACGAATTGTATAAACGGAAGAAAATTTACACGAAGTAACAAAAAGGCGCCAAAATGAAACTCGCTAAAGTGTGCAAAAAAATTATTCGAAAGCTTTAGAACTACTCGTGAGAGTCAATGCACCGTTACCGAATTCTATCTGCCAGACTGGGCGCCCTGAATTGCAAGTGGGATAAACATTATTGATTTCCAGGTTTCTTTCACCTGGATAAACGAGTTTAGGAAATTATCCGAAAAAGAAAGTCACAAAATTACGAAGATTACCTCAAGCAAACGTCTAGAGGAGATGACATTAATAGATAATACTACAGAGAAATTCGTCACTGACTCGAAGACGAAGCTTCGCGTTACCCCTATAATACTGCATATAAAGCCAGTCTGTCAGGTTTCACGCAAACCGCACTTTATAATTTCGAGGAAAAAAAACAGTCGCTTGTGCAATCGATGAATGTTGTGAGACATTCGTATAGAAGAATGTCAGTGACGAGTATCAGTGGATTTCTGTTTCCGCAGCTTTACATATGTCTTGTGGAACATCAAGGCAAATTGGGACCAAAATTTTAAAAAAGGACTGTTTAGTTGCGAAAATCTTGTAATCGACGTAGCAAAATCTGTCAGAATGGGAGAGAATAATTTTCAACGTCTTCTTTCCATTTGCAGAAAATAATTCATTGCTTTTGTTCCTCTCTTGACATGGCCTTGACGACGAAAAGATTATTTATATAATTCGGATTCCACCCACAACTAATATTGTGATTCAGCCTCTCGATAAAAAATTTTTCGACAGTCTAAAGCATTTTTCAGGAAATTATCGGGCAATATAATTTCCGTTAGGCGTTTGTCATTTCATGTTCATTATCGGAACAGTATTGTTAATCTTCAGTTCTTTATTCATTGTCAGTTTGCATCACCACATCTTACGAATTTGATCAAGTATGCAGCACGATACGGAAAACAGTCGCCACGACCATTTCTTACGCTATTCCAGCTCTGTCCAAGTAGAGCTAGTAATTACTGTGATGTGCCTGAATGCATGAATTATTCTTTTTTGAGATGTTTGTTTTCGTCATCTAACAGACACTTCTCATTTTTGTGTCGACTAAAGGGAATAAATACGGAACAGTTGCACTATTAGGAAAATATACATTATCCGAAAATTATTATATGAACTGTGCTACAGGAATTGTTATAAAATATTTAAAGTCAACAAAAGGAAGTCCTGACTGATGGTAATCATGTGTAATGTAATATCATATTCTGCCTTGTTTTTATTTCGTCTGATAGTCACTTGGGTAACAATTATATTTCTACAAGCCGCGCGGGGTAGCTGCGCGGTGTGAAGACTCTTGCCACGGTTTGCGCGGCTGCCCCCGTCGTAGGTTCGAGTCCTCCCTCGGGAATGTGTGTGTGTGTGTGTTGTCCTTAGCGTAAGTTAGTTTAAGTTGGATTAAGTAGTGTGTAAGCCTAGGGATCGATGACCTCCGCAGCTTGGTCCCATAGGAACTTATCAAAAATTTCCTAAATTTTCTACAACAGTTCGCCGCGCGGTTTGAGGCGTCATGTCACGAACTGCGCGGCCCCTTCAGTCGGAATTTCGAGTCCTTCCTCGGGTATGGGTGTGTGTGTGTTGTTATTAGTGTAAGTTAGTTTAAGTTAATTTAATTAGTGTGTAAGTCTAGGGACCGGTGACTTTAGCAGTTTGGTCCCTTAGGAATTCACACACATTTGAACATTGAACATTACAGCAGTTCAGCTGGCGGAAAGGACTGCAAGTTATTCAAAAATATTATTGATATGAGTAGTTTTTGGTATGCTTAAGTGTTGAAAATTCGCTTGTGTGCGCTTTAGACTTGGCGCTACGTCATCTTGTCACGGCTGCGTTTGCTTATTCGCCGATTCGGTGCTAGGCAGGATTGGCTGTACAAACCGTTGCTATAAGCGGACACGAATGGCGCTTAGATATCTGGCTTTATGCAATGTTTCTTCTTATCGCAAATACGCCGCCAGCTTGGAGTAAGGTTGTGAAGGATTTCTGAAGGGGACATATCGAGCAACTATTTTCAGTCCGTCTGAAAATATAGCCTAAGCTATCGGACTTTTTCTCCGACGTGATACAGCAGACGACCAAGCGGATGCTGGCGTCGGGAAGAACGCTAGAGTGAAAGCGCGTGCGTTGATCCGCGACCGGCCTGCCGATACGCGCTGCCCTGCGATAGGCGCTGGTCGCCCCGGCCGCGGCTGACCCCGGCGTGTCCAAAGCTGAAAGTTCGGCTGCCCTCGCCACGGTCACCAGATGCCGTCGCCGTCGCGACGCTGCCCTGTTAAGCAACTCGTCTGCCAAGGCTGTCGCACGTATTCCTCCCAGATGGGTTCCATACTAACCGGGCCAAGTTCGAAACGTTAGTAGGTCTGCATTTATTCAGTCGGCGCGACGACCGAGAAAAACCGCTAGCGCAGCATAAAGCCTCCAGCAGATACAAAGAGCCCTCATTAACTTTCGGCCGCCGGCCGGGGTGGCCGAGTAGTTCTAGGCGCTACAGTCTGGAACCGCGCGACCGCTACGGTCGAAGGTTCGAATCCTGCCTCGGACGTGGATGTGTGTGATGTCCTTAGGTTAGTTAGGTTTAAGTAGTTCTAAGTTCTAGGGGACTGATGACCTCCGAAGTTAAGCCCCATAATGCTCAGAGCCATATGAAATAATTTTCGGCCATGCATTGTTTGTAATGTTTTTCGATGTCAATTGAGTGATTATGTATCAAATGCACACAAAAATGTTCCGCAGTTAAATAACAAAACATCACGGGATCGCTGTTAAATTTTAATAAAAATATGTTTTTTAATTGTTAATTTGGAAGGGTCTTAAATGAATGAATCGTTAATATTCGGTCAAGTAAGAGGATAACTTGAATTCCCTCGCATAAAAGCTTGTTATGCGTACTACGATACGACCTGTTTCTTTCCGTTGGCTCACTTGTTATAGTTCCGCCGTCTCGCCCGGGCTACAAGGTAGCAATGGGACTAACACGACGTTCGAACAACAACTTGCCATCTATAAGCGTATGAATGGTCGCACTCGTAGAGATGTTGCTTGTCTGGTGAATACACACAGGAATACGGTTGGGGATATTGTAAGTCAATTTTAAAAGGAACATCGCTTTAAATGTGACTCTCCAAAAGAGCACCCAAGGAAGCTATGTAAATGAAAGACGCAGCCGATTAATCATAAGACAGACGAAGCTTAATCCTCGACTAGGTGCATCTGAAATTGCGGTACGGCAGCTGCAATAGTGTGGTAAGCAAGTGAGTGAATCAACTGTTCGCAGGGTTTTTGAAAGGGGTACAATGGAAGAATGTCGAGGAGAAAGCCATACGGGAACAAAATGTACCGGGCAAAAGGGACCAGTGAACCACGGGGTCAGAATGTCTTTATAGTTGTGGATGAAAGAAAATTATACGTATTTCCAAGAGACAGTTGAATTACGGTGTGGTGCAAGCCAAATGAAAAACTGCGGTCTATACATTTGCAGCCTAGTGTAATGTAAGGCGCCCCATATTGTGAGACTATGAAAGTCTGTGTTTCACCAAGCTGTAAAATGAAGAGGATACGTGTAAGCAAGTACCAGTATGACTTGTCCGTATCAAACAGCATAATATTAATTTGTCAGTGAATCTGAATGGGAAAGAACGCTTGATCTCCGGCAGCAGACATGTAATGGTATGCCACACAGACGGATCCAGGTAGTTTCTGAATACTTTGAGTCGTTGCAGTGGGAGCCTGCGAGTTGCTGAGGTTGAACAGGGATCGAGGGAATTTTAAACAGCCGACCTGTTTGGCCTCAGTATAGCGTCGCTTCCTCGAATTCCGCATATAGGTGACACTTTTTTAATAGCTGAAGACAGTGTTAATCTATTTACACTTGGATGAATAGTCACTATCGCATCATAAAAAAGTGAACAGCTTGTTACTCTCCGTAACCTTATTACACACGAAGATGTGTGTATCAAATTTCTGTTTACAGTCAAATGAAACTTAAGGTTTTCTTTTGTTACAGAGTAGTTGTTCTCGATAAGATCCGCTGATCTTTATGCACTTCCGATAATTCACTGTATTTCCAATTAATTCTTCATTACTAAAACCATTCATAATTAAATGCATCTCGTTATATGTCCCAATATGCTTGTTCCACCAATATTTAGATTCCAATGTACTTCATTCACATTTCCGGAAGGGCACTTTACAATTAAACCTGTCTCGACGAAGCCGGCCGCGGTGGCGGTGGCCACGCGCTGCAGTCTGGAACCGCGCGACCGCTACGGTCGCAGGTTCGAATCCTGCCTCGGGCATGGATGCGTGTGGTGTCCTTAGGTTAGTTACGTTTAAGTAGTTCTAAGTTCTAGGGGACTGATGACCTCAGATGTTAAGTCCCATAGGGCTCAGAGCCATTTGAACCATTTGAACCTGTCTCGACGAAGCATTTCATTGCTGAGCGAAGAATAAAATTCCGAGCGGTGTGTATCCAGCCCACTACAAGAATCTCAAGAAAATCTTAACTACGCAGTTTCTTCTCAGGCTTACGAAAGTATTACGAGGGACATTTCGTAAATAATGCACACTCTTTGTTCATTTACATGTTTTTTTTTTTCAATATCTCTTTACAGTCCTTCAGTACACTCCAAGTCGAAGTTGGTGGAGTCATGTCCGGGCTGTGTGGAGAATGCGACAACACTTCCCATCCGTATTCGCGCAGTTTTTGCGCCAGAATACAGCCGATAGGCGGGCGAGGATTGCGTGGGGAATGAACGGCCCAGAAGACTCGAGCAACGGAAGTCGGGTTTTGTGCATTTTTTTTTTTTTTCGCAGGTTCTGCATGAAGTTAGGATAATACACTGCTATGACATACCAAATGATAGTCTGTCTGTCATGGTGATTCCTTGGTGATCATAAGCAAAAATCATCATCTGCTTGAGCTTTGACTGAGAGCGTCGAAAGTTTTTTGGACGAGAAGAATCTGAAGCTCTCCACTCATCGGATTGTGATTTCAGCTCCTGTTCAAAGTCTCTAATCCACGTTTCATCAATAGCGACAATTCGACACAAGAATTCTTGTTCTTCACTAGCGAATCATTGTTTGAACAAGGCTGCAATGTCGAAGCTTTTCTGCTTCTCTTCAGCAATCAAACAGTGTGGGACCCATCGCGCAGAAATTTTTCTCTTCTTCAAATCACTTGTCAAAATACGGAATCTGATGATGGAGGAATTCCCGTGGCTTCAGAGAGTTTCTCACAAGTCGTAATGCGATGTTCTTCAAGGGCATCTGCCACAAGTTTCACACTTCGATAATCTGTTGAGGCTTTTGGCCTTGCGAGTCTTGGATTATCGTCTATGCTCATACGATCACCACAATGATTAACCCAACGTGGAACTGCGTACGGTCCAATGTATACTCACCAAAAACTTCACTTAACGCAGTGTGGATGTCTGTCGGATTTTTGCTGCGTAAAGTTTCGATCTTGATGAACGACCACTGGCCTTCAACAGTCACAGTACGCAAGACCCCCGCAGGGTCAATTTCTAGCTATCACCAATTTTCTGTCAGCAAACGCAGCTAAAAAAGAAAAACACGCGCTTCTTCCTCAAGCTCCCAACTACATCTAAGTAATTTTCATTGTTGTTGCATTAAACAATTTACAGTAATAACAACCTGTGCATTATTTATGATATCACTAAATTACATATTTACATATAGATATATGCAGGTATTTGACTATTGTAGATACAAAAGAAAGGGGGCGAGTAAACGACACTGAAACAAGCAAATAATCCAAATAACCATAGGTCCGGAAACCAGTGCTTTCCCCGATACGATCTATTCCGACTGAATACGTGAACCCATTATAACATTGTCTCCGAGGATACAAACTGCAGATACGCACTTGAGGGTAGACGCATAATAAGTGTTCCACATGGACGTCGTTCACGTGAAGGAAGACTTCAGGACGCCTCCTCAGACTTCCCTAGTTTGGTTCCTCGCTGACGTCCCTCAACCTTTGGCAAACGGCTGCTTACACAAGCTAAATGTAGCTTTTTGTTCTCCAGTCTTTCAAAACACTCCATTTTGACATATCGAAGGAATATTTATTGTCAGATCAATCAAAAATCAAAGTAGTCCCATACTGAGGGAATGATCCTAAGGGGCAGATGCTGGAATCGCATGACTTTTCCAGTAAGGTGCTGGGGGTGGTCTGCCACTGTCCCCCTCGCACCTGTTTTGAAGTGTCAAGCGTGTATCTTTGTCGTGTGGACGACTGTTTCACGTGTTTGTACAGTGTAGTGTTGGGTTTGTGTTGGTATGGACGAAAAGGAGGAAATGATGAAACCAGGTGCCAGCTCATACCCTATTTCTCTCGAATAGCACCAACGGGGCCGCAGAGCTTAATGTCCCCATCAAATGGACCGGTCACCACCACGTGCCTTCACTTCATGAGACACTGCGGAAATGTTTGGAATTTAATCCAGGACATTGGCCCAAGGTCTGATCAGGAGCTTCTCGCCAGTACATCTCCTCTCTTTGCAAACCAAATATTCGCAGTTAAAATGCTGCACAATCGGGATTCGTGTCGATGTATCTTCGAGTAGAGCGCCACCACAAAAGCGCACTTCGACGACCATGATTGCGGAGTGGATCACAAACGTAATAATAAAGCACATTTGGAAACAGAATTCGCCGTTGTATATAAACTTGAACGTTACCTGCATCTCTGTATGATACATAAAGTATATTAGAACACACAGTGTCAGTTCCCGCCCGCTTTTCTTCGTCAAATGGCAGCCTCATCCGTGCCTCCTACAGGGTGTTTCAAAAATGACCGGTATATTTGAAACGGCAATAAAAACTAAACGAGCAGCGATAGAAATACACCGTTTGTTGCAATATGCTTGGGACAACAGTACATTTTCAGGCGGACAAACTTTCGAAATTACACTAGTTACAATTTTCAACAACAGATGGCGCTGCAAGTGATGTGAAAGATATAGAAGACAACGCAGTCTGTGGGTGCGCCATTCTGTACGTCGTCTTTCTGCTGTAACCGTGTGCTGTTCACAACGTGCAAGTGTGCTGTAGACAACATGGTTTATTCCTTAGAACAGGGGATTTTTCTGGTGTTGGAATCCCACCACCTAGAACACAGTGTTGTTGCAACAAGACGAAGTTTTCAACGGAGGTTTAATGTAACCAAAGGACCGAAAAGCGATACAATAAAGGATCTGTTTGAAAAATTTCAACGGACTGGGAACGTGACGGATGAACAAGCTGGAAAGGTAGGGCGACCGCGTACGGCAACCACAGAGGGCAACGCGCAGCTAGTGCAGCAGGTGATCCAACAGCGGCCTCGGGTTTCCATTCGCCGTGTTGCAGCTGCGGTCCAAATGACGCCAACGTCCACGTATCGTCTCATGTGCCAGAGTTTATACCTCTATCCATACAAAATTCAAACGCGGCAACCCCTCAGCGCCGCTACCATTGCTGCACGAGAGACATTCGCTAACGATATAGTGCACAGGATTGATGACGGCGATATGCATGTGGGCAGCATTTGGTTTACTGACGAAGCTTATTTTTACCTGGACGGCTTCGTCAATAAACAGAACTGGCGCATATGGGGAACCGAAAAGCCCCATGTTGCAGTCCCATCGTCCCTGCATCCTCAAAAAGTACTGGTCTGGGCCGCCATTTCTTCCAAAGGAATCACTGGTCCATTTTTCAGATCCGAAACGATTACTGCATCACGCTATCTGGACATTCTTCGTGAATTTGTGGCGGTACAAACTGCCTTAGACGACACTGCGAACACCTCGTGGTTTATGCAAGATGGTGCCCGGCCACATCGCACGGCCGACGTCTTTAATTTCCTGAATGAATATTTCGATGATCGTGTGATTGTTTTGGGCTATCCGAAACATACAGGAGGCGGCGTGGATTGGCCTCCCTATTCGCCAGACATGAACTCCTGTGACTTCTTTCTGTGGGGACACTTGAAAGACCAGGTGTACCGCCAGAATCCAGAAACAATTGAACAGCTGCATGTGAAGCCATTCCGCCAGACACGTTGTCAAAGGTTTCGGGTAATTTCATTCAGAGACTACGCCATATTATTGCTACGCATGGTGGATATGTGGAAAATATCGTACTATAGAGTTTCCCAGACCGCAGCGCCATCTGTTGTTGACAATTGTAACTACTGTAATTTCGAAAGTTTGTCTGCCTGAAAATGTACTGTTGTCCCAAGCATATTGCAACAAACGGTGTATTTCTATTGCTGCTCGTTTAGTTTTTATTACCGTTTCAAATATACCGGTCATTTTTGAAACACCCTGTATGAGCACCAGGTGAGCGCACTAGTCGCAAATGTGGACTTCTCATCAGCTAACTGGATCGGCTATCTAGCTACACTCGAGTTAAACGACTGCACCAGGCGGCGGCCGAGTTTCGAGTCGCTTGTCTGTTCCTCAGGCACCGCCGGCGATAACTGGAGGGGAAGCACTACTCAGAAACTCAGAATCGCTCACCGGCTGAGCAGCTCTATTTTAGACCCCATAACGAATACTGAACAAAAAGCCAAATAGGATAGGAAAAATATCTGTGGACTAAGCATGATGCCAACGCCGATCTAGGATTGTCAAGTGACTTTCATGTAATGCCGTTTAGATATGGACTATTTTGAAGTTAGGGCAACCACAGTTCAGACTATACATTGATATTTAAAGAAAATTCCAAATAAACTCGGAAATAATCTTAAAAAAAATCCTTCAATTTTTCAAAAAACTGAATCAATTTTCTTCAAGACCGCATTATCTGTATAAAGCGGCCTAATAAAGGAACCCCGAAGAAATTTTATTCATTAAAAAAAAACATTTTTTAACATTATTTTGGAGACGTTTGGAAATGTCTTTACAGTAACACTGTTTACATTTTGCACTATGGCCGAAACTCTAACATTATGCGTCTTTGCCTTACATTTACACTTTTATTTGTAGTAACGGGCCGGCCGGAGTGGCCGTGCGGTTCTAGGCGCTACAGTCTGGAGCCGCGAGACCGCTACGATCGCAGGTTCGAATCCTGCCTCGGGCATGGATGTGTATGTTGTCCTTAGGTTAGTTAGGTTTAAGTAGTTCTAAGTTCTAGGGGACTGATGACCTCAGAAGTTGAGTCCCATAGTGCTCAGAGCCATTTGTAGTAACGGAAAAAGTAAACAATTGTTACTAAGGATACAGACCGAAATATTTTGAAGGAGACCATGTTACTTTTCATAGATAAATATCACAAAGGTCTAATTATGCGTATTATAATGATAAGAGGCGCTTTATGCGTTGAAAAATATCGAGATCTCCTCGGGAGGTATATTCGATACCTCATCCAGAAACACACCCTCTCGAAACCTGGACAGCAAGCTACACCGCGATGCAGAGCGCCTCTCTTGCAGAGTCTGCCACTTGAGTGTCCTAAATATCTCCGTAACGCTATCACGGTTACCAAATAACCCTGTGACGAAACGCGCCGCTCTTCTTTGGATCTTCTCTATCTCCTCCGTCAACCAGATCTGGTACGGATCCCACACTGTTGAGCAATACTCAAGTATAGGTCGAACGAGTGTTTTGTAAGCCACCTCCTTTGTTGATGGACTACATTTTCTAAGGACTCTCCCAATGAATCTCAACCTGGCACCCGCCTTACCAACAATTAACTTTATATGATCATTCCACTTCAAATCGTTCCGCACGCATACTCCCAGATATTTTACAGAAGTAACTGCTACCAGTGTTTGTTCCGGTATCATATAATCATACAATAAAGGATCCTTCTTTCTATGTATTCGCAATACATTACATTTGTCTATGTTAAGGGTCAGTTGCCACTCCCTGCACCAAGTGCCTATCCGCTGCAGATCTTCCTGCATTTCGCTACAATTTTCTAATGCTGCAACTTCTCTGTATACTACAGCATCATCCGCGAAAAGCCGCACGGAACTTCCGACACTATCTACTAGGTCATTTATATATATTGTGAAAAGCAGTGGTCCCATAACACTCCCCTGTGGCACGCCAGAGGTTACTTTAACGTCTGTAGACGTCTCTCCATTGATAACAACATGCTGTGTTCTGTTTGCTAAAAACTCTTCAATACAACCACACAGCTGGTCTGATATTCCGTAGGCTCTTTGTTTATCAGGCGACAGTGCGGAACTGTATCGAACACCTTCCGGAAGTCAAGGACAATAGCATCTACCTGGGAGCCTGTATCTAATATTTTCTGGGTCTCATGAACAAATAAAGCGAGTTGGGTCTCACACGATCGCTGTTTCCGGAATCCATGTTGATTCCTACAGAGTTGATTCTGGGTTTCCAAAAACGACATGATACTCGAGCAAAAAACTTGTTCTAAAATTCTACAACAGATAGACGTCAGAGATATAGGTCTATAGTTTTGCGCATCTGCTCGACGACCCTTCTTGAAGACTGGGACTACCTGTGCTCTTTTCCAATCATTTGGAACCTTCCGCTCCTCTAGAGCAGGGCCGGCCAGAAATTCTGCACGCGTGCGGTGCTCCTGCACATGTGCAACTTGCGGGTCACAGCGTGCACGCCGCAGCCGTCAGCGTTCATGTTGTGCATGTTTCTACCCACAGATGTCGCTTTATCCACTTGCTCAGATACTCTGTACCGGCGCATTCTAGTGCTCTTTCCACAGCTTGCAAGCCAACCATGGGAAGGTATTTCGCGTATTAAACATTTAAAATACTGTCACAGTCTACTCATTGAGACGTGTACTTTTATGTTAACAGTTTAACCCAGTAAGACAAGTAATACAGTTAACAACCGTGGGTTTTTATTAAGGCAGCTTGACTGACGGCACGTAAATACGAGTAATGTTTTTGATCTAATATTTAAGATAGAGAGCACTTAGCGACTTCCACGTCCCACCCGGTCTCCATCTCTCAACCCTCCTTACCCTCTCCCAAGGTGGCTTCCGCCAGCTCCCCCTCCCTGATGATGTCCTCCTCCCCTGCATCTACCCCTCCTATCAACTTTGATGCTCCCCCCTGACCTCCTGTGTCCTTTCCTTTAGGCACCCTCCCTCCCCCCCTTTCCCTTCCCTTCTCTTTCCTTTACCCCCTCCCTCCTACCCTCTCCCCCAGGCTTCCCCTCCCCCTTCCTCCCTCCCCCTCTCTCCTTTGCCCATGGCATCTCTGCTCTCCCCTCTCCCATTCCCCTTCCCCTTCCTCCTCCTCCACCTCCTCTCTTGGCAGGTCCCCGGACTCGTACACGCTCAGTGAACATTCGCGCGCCGGAGATCGTCGCCATCAGTGTCTAGTGTGTGTGCATCGTTTTGTGTTTTGTGCAGTTACAACTCAACTGTTCACATGTGCCGTCGCCGTTCTCCGTGTTTTGTGCGCCGTGTCTACCAGTGTTAGTGTTTTTATCGTCCAACGTGAACGGCTTCTTGTTTATTGTTTTTTGTATCTCCATTTTTTGCCCGCCGTTTTTTGTATTGTCTGTATCACCTCTATGTCATGTTATTGTTCCACTTAAGGCTGAAGAGCAGCGTACTATGCTGCTGACAGCCCGCCTGTATAGGTGTTTAAAATTACAATAAAGGAAAAAAAATAGCGACTTCCAACGAATCTTATTCATGATTTCAAATAACATTAAACTAATGCAAGGTATCCCATAACTAATTCTCGGTGCCCTCAGTTACACCCACATAATTTCTGTCTCACTGACCTCTGAACAGGATGATAACCGCAGACCTCTCGACGATCACCTGTTATTTCAATACCATTATTGCTACATCTTTCATCAACTCCGTCTGAAATCTGCATAATAACCGACAGTTAGATGAATGTCGCGTTTTATCGACTCCAGCTGAGCGTAGCCCTTCACACATTAAAAAAACCCTAAATGTAAGTATACATTGGAACAATCGGTTTAATGACCAACTTTCCTGATAATAATGTAACATGGAGCAGAATGAGGCACTAATGCACAGTTAGTAAACAATAATTTTTAATTATGAAAGGAATAAATCCAAACACGTTTATCACTGGTCATGAGAAATGATAATCGAGTTGAAAAAATGACTCTGAGCACTATGGGACTCAACTGCTGAGGTCATTAGTCCCCTAGAACTTAGAACTAGTTAAACCTAACTAACCTAAGGACATCACAAACATCCATGCCCGAGGCAGGATTCGAACCTGCGACCGTAGCGGTCTTGCGGTTCCAGACTGCAGCGCCTTTAACCGCACGGCCACTTCGGCCGGCTAATCGAGTTGATGTGTCTCATCCATTTTCTTAAGGACAGTTAATTTTGCTTGCCGCTCTTCACTGGTTCAAATGGCTCTGAGCACTATGGGACTCAACATCTTAGGTCATAAGTCCCCTAGAACTTAGAACTACTTAAACCTAACTAACCGAAGGACATCACACACACCCATGCCCGAGGCAGGATTCGAACCTGCGACCGTAGCAGTCCCGCGGTTCCGGAGTGCAGCGCCAGAACCGCTAGACCACCGCGGCCGGCTCCGTTCTTCACTCTTGAGTACACTACACTCGTCTTTGTGATATATATTGTAGTGTATTTCAATTGAAAACTTACGCTGGCCGCCTATTATTCAGCGGCATAGCAAACACAGTTTTCACCAACGGCTACAAAAAAGAATTGCAGTTCCCAGTCATTTTTAAACGACTGAGAACATAGATCTCCCGTCCTTTGCTTTTTCATAGTACCTGCCATTTCTCAGTACTTCTCTGTTAATGTTACGGTTACCAGGAGTAAACGAGACTGGGTATGTTGCGCTCTTGCTTGTACCACATAAACAGGGAAGTGGAGCCGCCGCCGTTCATTTAGGACACATGTCTCGTAACAGATGTCGCTGTCGCTCGCTGTCGCACACGTGCGCACATGTGCAGCAGTTCCGCACGTCTGCACACTGTGCAGCGTTTGGCCGGCCCTGCTCTAGAGACTTAAGGTACACGGCTGTCAGAAGGGGGGCAAGTTCTTTCACGTACTCTGTGTAGAAACGAATTGGTATCCCGTCAGGTCCAGTGGACTTTCCTCTGTTGAGTGATTCCAGTTGCTTTTCTATTCCTTGGACACTTATTTCGATGTCAGCCAGTTTTTCGTTTGTGCGAGGATTTAGACAAGGAACTGCAGTGCGGTCTTCCTCTGTGAAACAGCTTTGGAAAAAGGTGTTTAGTATTTCAGCTTTACGCGTGTCATCCTCTGTTTCAATGCCATCATCATCCCGGAGTGTCTGGATATGCTGTTTCGAGCCACTTACTGATTTAACGTAAGACCAGAACTTCCTAGGATTTTCTGTCAAGTCGGTACATAGAATTTTACTTTCGAATTCACTGAACGCTTCACGCATAGCCCTCCTTACGCTAACTTTGACATTGTTTAGGTTCTGTTTGTCTGAGAGGTTTTCGCTGCGTTTAAACATGGATTGAAGCTCTCTTTGCTTTTGCAGTAGCTTCCTAACTTTGTTGTTGAACCACGGTGGGTTTTTCCCGTCCCTTACAGTCTTACTCGGCACGTACCTGCCTAAAACGCATTTTACAATTGCCTTAAACTTTTTCCATAAACACTCAACATTGTCAGTGTCGGAACAGAAATTTTCGTTTTGATCTGTTAGGTAGTCTGAAATCTGCCTTCTATTACTCTTGCTAAACAGATAAACCTTCCTCCCTTTTTTTATATTCCTATTAACTTCCATATTCAGGGATGCTGCAACGACCATATGATCACTGATTCCCTGTTCTGCGCTTACAGAGTCGAAAAGTTCGGGTCTGTTTGTTATCAGTAGGTCCAAGATGTTATCTCCACGAGTCGGTTCTCTGTTTAATTGCTCGAGGTAATTTTCGGACAGTGCACTCAGTATAATGTCACTCGATGCTCTGTCCCTACCACCCGTCTTAAACATCTGAGTGTCCCAGTCTATATCTGGTAAATTGAAATCTCCACCTAAGACTATAATATGCTGAGAAAATTTATGTGCAATGTATTCCAAATTTTCTCTCAGTTGTTCTGCAACTAATGCTGCTGAGTCGGGAGGTCGGTAAAAGGAGCCAATTATTAACCTAGCTCGGTTGTTGAGTGTAACCTCCACCCATAATATTTCACAGGAACTATCCACTTCTACTACACTACAGGATAAACTACTACTAACAGCGACAAACACGCCACCACCAGTTGCATGCATGCACTCTATCCTTTCTGAACACCGTCTGTGCCTTTGTAAAAATTTCAGCTGAATTTATCTCTGGCTTCAGCCAGCTTTCTGTACCTATAACGATTTCAGCTTCGGTGCTTTCTATCAGCGCTTGAAGTTCCGGAACTTTACCAATGCAGCTTCGACAGTTTACAATTACAATACCGTTTGCTGCTTGGTCCCCGCATGTCCTGACTTTGCCCCGCACCCTTTGAGGCTGTTGCCCTTTCTGTACTTGCCTGAGGCCATCTAACCTAAAAAACCGCCCAGTCCACGCCACACAACCCCTGCTACCCGTGTAGCCGCTTGCTGCGTGTAGTGGACTCCCGACCTATCCAGCGGAACCCGAAACCCGACCACCCTATGGCGCAAGTCGAGGAATCTGCAGCCCACACGGTCGCAGAACCGTCTCAGCCTCTGATTCAGACCCTCGACTCGGCTCTGTACCAAAGGTCCGCAGTCAGTCCTGTCGACGATGCTGCAGATGGTGAGCTGTGCTTTCATTCCGCTAGCGAGACTGGCAGTCTTCACCAAATCAGATAGCCGCCGGAAGCCAGAGAGGATTTGCTCCGATCCATAGCGACACACATCATTGGTGCCGACATGAGCGACCACCTGCAGATGGGTGCACCCTGTACCCTTCTTGGCAGCCGGAAGGACCCTTTCCACATCTGGAATGACTCCCCCCGGTATGCACACGGAGTGCACATTGGTTTTCTTCCCCTCTCTTGCTGCCATTTCCGTAAGGGGCCCCATTACGCGCCTGACGTTGGAGCTCCCAACTATCAGTAAGCCCACCCTCTGCGACTGCCCGGACCTTGCAGACTGAGGGGCAACCTCTGGAACAGGACAAGCAGCCATCTCCGGCCGAACATCAGTATCAGCCGGAGACAGAGCCTGAAACCGGTTCGTCAGACAAACTGGAGAGGCCTTCCGTTCAGCCCTCCGGAATGTCTTTCGCCCCCTGCCACACCTCGAGATGACCTCCCACTCTACCACAGGTGAGGGATCAGCCTCAATGTGGGCAGTATCCCGGGCAGCCACAGTCGTATTCCGATCGGGGGATGTGTGGGACGAGCTGGCCGTCCCCGACAAACCCCCATCCGGACCCCCACAGTGATGCCCATTGGTAACAGCCTCAAGCTGTGTGACCGAAGCCAACACTGCCTGAAGCTGGGAGCGAAGGGATGCCAACTCAGCCTGCATCCGAACACAGCAGTTGCAGTCCCTATCCATGCTAAAAACTGTTGTGCAAAGAACGTCTGAACTAATCTACAGAGAGCACAAACAAATCGACACAAAATTTAAACAGTTATTAAAATACAAGATTGCCTGGTAAATGCAGTAATGCTGCTACTTGCGCACTGCTGACACACTGCTTGGCGGCGGAAGGAGACTACGCGATTTTACACTATACAGGTACTAAAACGCGATGCTACAACTCTCAAATACTATAATACGCCAGAAATTTATGAATTTAAACAATGCAACTACCAAAAACACGCAAAGAAATTAAGAATTAAACTATGTAACAAATGAGTGAGCTAGGAGTATACGACTTTCTGCTGGCAGCTCCTTATCCAACAGCGGCAGGGAGCACACTGGCTGTGACCAACTGACACTGGCCGTTCAAAACAAAAGCAGAAGACAGACGACTATGCGAATTTACACTATTCAGGTACTAAAGCGCGATGCTACAACTCTCAAATACCACACCAGAGGCACGTCACTTTGGAGGCATTGTGTGCTCCCGACAAAAAATCTGTTCTGCCCACGTGAACGCTCATTCCATAGATGCTCGATAGACATTTTATATCCCTGGGTATGTTATAAAATTTTTTGTTGCTGCGTTGTGCATACTTTTTGTGCTAAAGACAACCTTAATCGCGGAATATCATTCTGGTGTCGTAACTATGTTCATCATCGTTTCTTTTGATCTGTAGTGGATTATTTACATCAAAATTCATGAGGGAATAAATATACTCTGAAGCAGTAGCCAGATAGCTGAGCTCTTTAAACAGAGATCTGGAATATGCCAGTGGGTGTGCCCGACATATTACGCTTAGAATACGTTTCTGAGCATTTAAGACTTTCTTTCTTAAAGTTGAGTTACCCCAAAACATTATTCTGGATGACATTACTGAATGAAAATGTACAAAATATGTCAGATTACTGGTTTGTCGATTTGCAATGATTCTAAGTCAAAATAAGGCTGAACTAAGTTGGTCTAGGAGTTCCAAAATACGCTTTTTGCAATTTAAATTCTCGTCAATATGAACAACTAAGAAATTTGAATCCTATTTATTACTTCCTCGCAATGTGTTACACTTATCATTGTTATAGTAGTAACCCCAGATGTGCATAACTGAATATGTTACAGAATTGAGGGTGATGCCATTCACAGAAAACCGATCCATAATACTTTTAAGAACATTGTTTACTATTTCTTGCGTTTCTGTATGTACGCTTGGATTGAATACAATATTAGTGTTATCTGCAAAAAGAACTAATACTGCTTGTTGTGTATTAGACGGAAGATCTTTTATATATACATGAGAAATAGCAGTGGACCTAAGACTGAGGCTTAGGGAACCGCATACGTGATTTCTCACCAGTCAGAATTACATTCCTGAACTACAATGGTTGAACTGCTAAGTACAGCTTCCTGCATTCCATAAAACGTCAATTTATCTAGAAGAATATTGGAGTCACAGTCAGCAGTATTTTATTATTTTAATGCTTGCAAAATTTGGTGAGTGAACATGTAAATGGCATTCTCAGTAGAAAAACTCTTCTGAAATCCAAACTGTGATTTGCTGAGGGTATTACTGAGATACTGTTCTAGAATACAGTATTGTATTGTATTGTGTTGTGTTGAACTGGGGACCTAGAAACGACGGAGAGGCTTCGTCCCCGTTGTAGCCTGCAGCGGTACACAACCCCACAACAGGCTACAGAAGCCCACTCACCCCACCATCGCCCCACACCGAACCCAGGGTTATTCTGCCGTTCGGCCCCCAGTGGACCTCCCCCCGCCCCTCCCCCCCCCCCTCTCCCCTCCGGAACGTCTCACACCAGACGAGTGTAACCCCAAAGTTTGCGTGGTGGAGTAATTATGGTGTACGCGTACGTGGGGACAGAGTTTGCGCAGCAATCGCCGATATAGTGTAACTGAGGCGATATAAGGGGAACCAGCCCGCATTCGCCGAGGCAGGTGGAAAACCGCCTTAAAAACCATCCACAGACTGGCTGTCACACCGGACCTTGACACTAATCCACCGGGCAGATTCGTGTCGGGGACCGGCACCCCTTCCCACCCGGAGAGCAGTGCGTTAGGCTGAACGGCTAACTGGGCGGGCTCTAGAATACATTAGTAATAGAGATAAGAGAAGGGAAGTCGGTAGAGTGCAGCAGTCTATGCTGACGCGTGTCCTGTGGTGCGTGTTGCAGGACTAGAGGCGCAGCACCATGGAGGTAAACGTGATCACGACGAGTGGCGGGATTTCTGCGGCGGAGAGCTCGCGCTTGGTGGAGGAGGCGGCCAGCAAGATGAACGGCCACAGCCGCAGCCACACGGTGGTGTCGGAGCACCGCACCTGCTCCAGCAGCTCCAGCATCGTCACGGCCTCCACCACCGTCCTGCGCTCGCAGCTCAGCCGGGTGAGTACGGCCACAAGAAATTTTGTTCACTCCTTCAGCATAAAACCCATAGTCCGCAGCTCGTAGTCTAGTGGCTTGCGTTGCTACCTCTGGATCACGGGGTCCCGGGTTCGATTCCCGGCCGCGGCGGGGATTTTCTCCTCCCGGGGACTGGGTGTTTGTCTTGTCTTCATGATTTCATCATCATTCATGAACGTGCGAGATTGGACTGAGTAAAGATTGGGAATTTGTACAGGCACTGATAACCACGCAGTTGGGCACCCCACGAATCAAACATCATCATCATCATAAAACAAATAAGGCATAAAGGTATACCAAATGAGGTGGTGCAGTAGAGAAACACTGGACGGCAGGACAGCGGTGCAGATGCCTATTCCGCCATTCAGACTTACTTTACTGTGATTTCCTTACATCGCCTAAGGCGAATGCTGGGATGGTTCCAGGCTTGTACTCCGTCTCTAGTGTAGATGTCCTCGACGGGCCGTTGAACGCTCATCTCCCTTCCTTTTAATGCGCAAATGCATATGAAAAATATTTTCATATGTGCCTGCGCAAGAAACTTTCGGCAAAGTCTACGCACTTTATTTCAAAATGACGTCCGTGCTCAATTATACTATCATCAGTGTGTCTTCTAATTACTGGCTTGTACGAGATCGAAGAGCAAAATTCTCTGCCTGACACACAGATGACGTTGCGATCAATTAACTTTTGATTATGGCATGTTCACAGTCAGTACAAAAATGGTTCAAATGGCTCTGAACACTATGGGACTTAACTTCTAAGGTTATCAGTCCCCTAGAACTTAGAACTAATTAAACCTAACTAACCTAAGGACATAACACACATCCATGTCCGAGGCAGGATTCGAACCTGCGACCGTAGCGGTCGCGCGGTTCCAGACTGTAGTGCCTAGAACCGCTCGGCCACCCCGGCCGGCCCACAATCAGTACATATCTTGCAATAACGTTAAGTCAAGTGTCAACTTGATCTGCGGTATTTACACAGCTTTCTAAAGGATCAGTGCAGTGTTTGTACCATCTTCCAGTAGATAAACACGAATACCATCTCATCATCAACGTTTTTGTTTTGGAAGGTTTATTGCCGATCGAAAGAGCTCATAATTCCTTGAAGGTCTATGCGCGGTCCATAACTTCATTTTCATGGATTAAATAATCAACTGTCGAATTCAAACTTGGTTGTATTTATCTTGAAGATGATGCACACGAAGAGCTTCTCAAAACTTCAATCACAGATAAAAAATTCGAGAAAGTCCAGATTATGATAATATTGGAAGCTTGGTGATTGGAGTCGTATGGAGTCTCTAACGCTATAGACACATCAGAAGAAAGGATTCAGTACACTTCATACGAAGAATAAAATATGAAAGCGCTTTGTGAAACGTAAGCCCAAAAGCAAATATAAAATGTTACTCACCCATGTTCGAATCGTTCTAAGAAAACCCCAACTGTTTTTTCCACCAGTTTGTTATTGTGGATTAGTTGAGAGTCCAACGTGACAGGCTAGAAAAGAAACAACAGTAGTGAGACAAAGCCGGGGGATCTGCAAAACAGACAACAAAAACAAACCACGAAGTTAAGTCCCATCTCCTAAAAAAGACTATCGTTTGTGTTTTCTGGGTTGCAAAACAGCAAAACAGTAGCTGGCGTATATTATGGAATTTGTTTGGATGAAAAAATGCTTAGAAGCCTGCGATGAAAAACAATATGTTTCATCAGGACAATGCGTATGTTTGCAGAAGTCCTTTTGGCAGTGGGGAAACTGAGGAGTTTGAATTTCGAGTTGTTGGAACATTCACCTTATTCATCATATTTATCACCCTGTTACTTCCATCTACCACACTTGTTAATTTTGTGGGTGTAAACGGTTTTGCATCCAGAATATGGCAGATCGACTAGAAGTGCAGTTCAGGAATGGAAGCAACTCTCTGGGAAAAGCTAGACAAAATTCATTGATTTAAAAGAGAATCACGAAATGCAATATGTTTAAACTAAAAACCATTTTTTTCACTTCTAGGCTTACAGATTAGTTTCGTACCCTTGTAACATCAAAGCTGAGCAGACACTAAGACAAAAATCTCATAGTCAGTATTCTAGTTCTAATCATTTCTCTCAGACAACCTCTCTCATACTAAATCTTTTCCGCGCTCAGTACAGCGCAGGTTTTTAAATTCTCTGCTTTCTATTCCAGTCGGATTATTCTCTTCAGCTTTAAATGTTCCCTATTTTGATTTCATTTCTGGTCCTACAGAAACTTCAACTGAAAACGAACACCGCTGTAAATGATTCACACAGCTATAATATTTAAATAAATAACATACATAAGAGGTTATCCTAGAGAAATATTATCTAACAACGGTCACACTAAATGTATGCCAGAAGAAATACTCCGCAAGGCTCCAACAGCACGAAATCTACTACGACATGATAGGTTTACATGCAGTCAAACTTCCAAAATAGCAATCTCCTATGGATTCGCAGGGTGGGGGATGTAAAACCTTCAATTTTTTGTCCAGTTCACTTCGTACACCCAGACCACCACTATGCTTCTGAGTACTTCCGAACGCACTTCCGTTCCCTAGTTTTACATTGAATCAAAAAGTCGGTACTGGAGAACCAGGACTTGGTTTCTTGAAGTGACCACTGCCACTCCCTTTCTCTACTCTCTTCCGAAAGACCAACTTTTCTCTCTCGCAAATCTCGAAGTGACTGACTTTATATGCCAAGAAATAATTAACTCGTATAACTGTCTCAGGAACACAAGACAGACCGTGGGGTACATACACATTTTTTCAATGGACATGTTCCAAGCACTCATGAGCAGTCCAATTGGAGGCATCTACCTAGGAGTATGCAGCAACCCCTTTCGCTCAGATAACAGCAGAAGCTCGTCATATTATGGGCTCTATAAGACACTGAAGATTTTGGTGATTTCTTCTGATCCGTGTCCGCACAACCGCTGCCCACAACTCGTGGAGATTGGTCAGATCGGGGTCCAAGGTGCACACATGTAGCTCGATTCTCTCTCAGATGTGCTCAGTGGATTGAGTTCAGCAGTTCTAGGGAACAACACAAGCACTTCATGACCACAGAGTGTCCTCAAATTGCTCTGACCCTATTTGAGCTGATGAGGTGTCGCAGCTCCTTTCAGAAGGCATGGGTCACCTGCAGGGTGCAGATCAGTGGGCCAACAAAAGGAAATACAGGAACGGACAGTAGATTTTCTACAACGTTCACTGATGAATGATGGCAAATTTTCAGTCACCTCATTTCATCCACTGTGGACATCCTCCACAGCACAATACTTCCATCATATACTTGAATGGTGCCCTATTGGCAAGTGGGGTTTATCTCCTCTTGTCGTTTTCAGTGTACTTGAATTCTTCTATAGGTGCGTACAGCGGCACTTCACTCCAGGCTACATACAGGGTGTTTCAAAAATGACCGGTATATTTGAAGCGGCAATAAAAACTAAACGAGCAGCGATAGAAATACACCGTTTGTTGCAATATGCTTGGGACAACAGTACATTTTCAGGCAGACAAACATTCGAAATTACAGTAGTTACAATTTTCAACAACAGATGGCGCTGCGGTCTGGGAAACTCTATAGTATGATATTTTCCACATATCCACCATGCGTAGCAATAATATGGCGTAGTCTCTGAATGAAATTACCCGAAACCTTTGACAACGTGTCTGGCGGAATGGCTTCACATGCAGATGAGATGTACTGCTTCAGCTGTTCAATTGTTTCTAGATTCTGGCGGTACACCTGGTCTTTCAAGTGTCCCCACAGAAAGAAGTCACAGGGGTTCATGTCTGGCGAATAGGGAGGCCAATCCACGCCGCCTCCTGTATGTTTCGGATAGCCCAAAGCAATCACACGATCATCGAAATATTCATTCAGGAAATTAAAGACGTCGGCCGTGCGATGTGGCCGGGCACCATCTTGCATAAACCACGAGGTGTTCGCAGTGTCGTCTAAGGCAGTTTGTACCGCCACAAATTCACGAAGAATGTCCAGATAGCGTGATGCAGTAATCGATTCGGATCTGAAAAATGGGCCAATGATTCCTTTGGAAGAAATGGCGGCCCAGACCAGTACTTTTTGAGGATGCAGGGACGATGGGACTGCAACAGGGGGCTTTTCGGTTCCCCATATGCGCCAGTTCTGTTTATTGACGAAGCCGTCCAGGTAAAAATAAGCTTCGTCAGTAAACCAAATGCTACCCACATGTATATCGCCGTCATCAATCCTGTGCACTATATCGTTAGCGAATGTCTCTCGTGCAGCAATGGTAGCGGCGCTGAGGGGTTGCCGCGTTTGAATTTTGTATGGATAGAGGTGTAAACTCTGGCGCATGAGACGATACGTGGATGTTGGCGTCATTTGGACCGCAGCTGCAACACGGCGAACGGAAACCCGAGGCCGCTGTTGGATCACCTGCTGCACTAGCTGCGCGTTGCCCTCTGTGGTTGCCGTACGCGGTCGCCCTACCTTTCCAGCACGTTCATCCGCCACATTCCCAGTCCGTTGAAATTTTTCAAACAGATCCTTTATTGTATCGCTTTTCGGTCCTTTGGTTACATTAAACCTCCGTTGAAAACTTCGTCTTGTTGCAACAACACTGTGTTCTAGGCGGTGGAATTCCAACACCAGAAAAATCCTCTGTTCTAAGGAATAAACCATGTTGTCTACAGCACACTTGCACGTTGTGAACAGCACACGCTTACAGAAGAAAGACGACGTACAGAATGGCGCACCCACAGACTGCGTTGTCTTCTCTTTCTTTCACATCACTTGCAGCGCCATCTGTTGTTGAAAATTGTAACTACTGTAATTTCGAAAGTTTGTCCGCCTGAAAATGTACTGTTGTCCCAAGCATATTGCAACAAACGGTGTATTTCTATCGCTGCTCGTTTAGTTTTTATTGCCGTTTCAAATATACCGGTCATTTTTGAATCACCCTGTATTTCCATGCCATGAACGTCAAATGTTAATACGCCCCTGCTGATAATCATACCTGAAGACGTGCACTGAGTAGATATACTGGACCGTATTAGCCTCTATACTTCTTTGGAGGCTTTTCTCGATTGTATAGCAGCTCACCAGCTGTAGTTGTCAATCTTTAAATTGGCGACTGATGTACAGTATTGCGGCATGTCTTTGAAGGTTGGTCTGAACATTGCACTGCTTCCTGGGTATGGTCCTATTGGAGGTGGTATGCCGTTCTCTTCCTCCAACCTTCGAACTGACTTACCCAGCCACTTATAGGAGAATCAACTGTTTAAAGTGGACTTCGAAACAGAGTGCAACTCGGTATTCTTCACGATATAAACTAGAAGTATTGGCACATGAGAAGCCGAGTATAGGCTCTATGACTTCAAAGCTTAGTGTCCCATGTGTCGGGCATTCAAGATCTGACTGTGATCAAATGGGCTGATATCGTGCATACTGCCCAACCTGTTCTCAACTATCACGAGAATGGTCAATACGAGGCTTGTCGGCTTCCTGGTCACGTCACACGCTCAATTTACATTCGCCTTGGCTCCAGGAGCTGTCTCTCTCTAACGCAATCAATGGTTACATTGCTCAGAAGTGTGCATCCTTCTTTGCCCCCAGCTGTAATAGACATTGGTTCTCCATGCAACTTGAACAAACTTTGTTCCGTTGTCCTCGTTGTGACACCGCACTGGGACAACATAGTGCTTTGTGAAGATGATACGCAACCAGATAAGCTTCCAAGCAGATGGAATTGCCTACCGACATTGTTGAGCCATTAAAGACATAGACCTTCAAACTTGTGCGATCTTACAAAGTGCGGGAGAAATCTCTGTCCCTGTCTGCTAGAAAAAGGCATATGGAATGATACAGCTAATCTAGGGGTGTATAATTTTACACATGTTCTATGAAATGAAGATATTACAAGACAGGGAAATTTATTTTACGACTATTATTCGGATCTTCTGACAGTGGTGATCTAGCAGTCAAAGCGCCTTGTACCCTGGACTATCAGCTTCAATCCTTGGTAGGAGAAGCGATTTTTCATCGTTCCAGTGTCTCCAGGACCACTCCAGGTCCCTCATTCTGCTATCGTGAGTTTTCTTGTTCTTTTTCTTGTGCCTTCCTCCCACACCTTCGCAGAGTTGGGATGATTATTAACGGATGTGGCATGGTTAAGTGGTGGCTGGATGCCCCTCCTGTAGCCACTCCATTAACACCCATGTGCAGACGGAATATGCGTACCCAATTTGTCTGCGTATAATGTTATTCATGTGACAGTGAGCGACAGTGTTCTTAATGTTTACAAATCCTGTAACTGAGTTGTGACTTTAATACCAGCCTAGCATCACCAAGTGGAGTGTGGGAACTGCCTAAAAGCAACATCCAGGCTAGCCGACACACCGATTCGTCGTTCAACCGTCGGGTGGGTTCGATACAGGGCCAGTGCACATCCCAGGCCTTGAAGTGGCTATTCGAGTGGGTCAGTGATAGAGATGGGTCATTCACAAACTAACGGGTCCAAACGAACAGTTCACCAAGATGAACGGAACGAGCGAGGAACGAATTCTAAGGAACGGTCTTTCATAGTTCATTTCGGTCACGGCATTCTACTTATAGTTCCTGGGAATGGGAGACCATCAGTCTCGTTCCCTCAACGGCACGTCAGCCGGTCTCGTTCCAGCCTTGGTCCCGTTCCCGTCTATCTCGGTCTCGGTCGCGGCTTTCTACTTATACGAGGGCCATTCAGAAAGTAACCTCCGGTTGATTTAAAAAAATACACCAAGTTAAATAAAAATATTTTAATATATACATCTTACAACTACATCTTTGCACTATTTTTCTACATAGTCTCCATAGCGATTGAGACACTTATCGTATCTCTTCACAAGCTTTGAAATTCCTTCTGCATAAAAATCACCGGCTTGTGCCTGGAGCCAGCCTGTGACCGCATCTTTGAGCTCTTCGTCGTCATCAAACCGCTGTGACCCGAGCCATTTCTTCAAATGCATGAAGAGGTGATAATCACTTGTCGCCAGGTCTGGGCTGTAAGGTGGATGGTTGATAACGTCCCACTTGAAGGACTCAAGAAGGGCCGTTGTTCTGTGAGCAGAGTGAGGACGGGCGTTATCGTGCAAAAAAACGATACCGGAAGTCAGCATACCACGGCGTTTGTTCTGTATAGCCCGTCGTAACTTTTTTATTGTTTCACAGTACACGTCTTGATTAATGGTCGTACCACGTTCCATGAATTCAACCAACAACACCCCTTTGGCATCCCAAAACACCGTTGCCATCAGTTTTCTGGCAGAAAAATCTTGCGAGGCTTTTCTTGGTTTGGTAGGCGAATTTGAATGTGCCCACATCTTTGATTGTTCTTTTATGTCAGGGTTCACGTACTTAATCCAGGTTTCGTCACCGGTCACGATTCTGTTTAACAATGGTTCTCCTTCGTCCTCATAACGTGACAGAAAGTCTAATGCAGAGGCCATTCTTTGAGTTTTGTGGTGGTCGGTAAGAATTTTGGGCACCCATCGTGCACAGAACTTACGGTAACCCAATCTTGCTGTCACTATCTCGTACAAGAGAGTCTTAGAAATCTGTGGAAAACCAGTAGACAACTCCGACATTGAGAAACGTCGATTTTCACGAACTTTTGCATCAACTGTCTGAACGAGTTCGTCAGTCACCAATGATGGTCTACCACTCCTCTCTTCATCATGAACGTTTTCTCGTCCACTTTTAAATAAACGTACCCATTCACGGACAACTCCTTCACTCATAACTCTTGGTCCGTACACAGCACAAAGCTCACGATGAATAGCTGCTGCAGAACATCCTTTGGCTGTAAAAAACCTTATGACAGCACGCACTTCACATTTGGCGGGGTTTTCTATTGCAGCACACATTTCAAACTGCCACAAAAACTAAACTAGCGCAGGTACGACGTTCACTCGACCACGGCTTGATGCCGACTGACCTGTTGAGTGCGTGAACGCACAGATGGCGTCGCTACTCCCCCCACAACCCGCACTGTGACCAATCGGAGGTTACTTTCTGAACCGCCCTCGTAGTACCCGGGAACGGGAAACTGTTGGTCTCGTTCCCTCAACGGCACGTCAGCCGGTCTCGTTCCAGCCTTGGTCCCGTTCCCGTCTATCTCGGTCTCGGTCGCGGCTTTCTACTTATAGTACCCGGGAACGGGAAACTGTTGGTCTCGTTCCCTCAACGGCACGTCAGCCGGTCTCGTTCCAGCCTTGGTCCCGTTCCCGTCTATCTCGGTCTCGGTCGCGGCTTTCTACTTATAGTACCCGGGAACGGGAAACTGTTGGTCTCGTTCCCTCAACGGCACGTCAGCCGGTCTCGTTCCAGCGTCGGTCTCGTTCCCGTCGTCTCGATCTCGATCGGCCGGACTCGTCCTCCTTCGCGTGGCCACTCGTCGCAGTTCCACTGCCGACTGCTCATAGTTCAGTATCGAGTTTCTGTTGTTCGTTCCGTTCGCTTCGCACGCACATTCTAGATCTGTTTCAAACCTTTCTTGAACTCTGAACTTCTGGTTCTTTTCGTATTCTATTCAGCGTCCCCGACCGGTAATTAAAATGTATTTTATAATTACGTAAATCACATAAAAATTACGTAGTATGTAATACAAACATCTTTTCAGGTAACAAAACGGTGTATCAGCTTACTTCACTATTTCGATGAACAGCAGAAGAAATACTTGTAAAAAGGCAAGATTTTTTGTTATTACACATGCAAAGGACGCCGGCACGGCACACACTAGTGCCCATTTTCCGTCTTTTTTTTTAATCCAAGGCAAAAGAGCATGTTCATTGTTATTGAAGGAAGACCGACTTACAACCGAATGAAGCCCGCGCTTCGGAATCGAGTGTATGGTGTCACATTTTGTAAAGAGAATATGATAACTCCTACAATATTATTTCAGTGGTACAGGGTGGCGCACGAAAAATCGGCCCCGAGTTCTAGCTGCTCATTATCGCTTACCAGTAGTCATCTATTGTTTCGAAGTTGTTTGCATTAGCTTGTTATTTCTTCTCTGCCTAATTATTACATGTTTATCTATTCTGCTCGTAGCGGCCAACAAATCGTTCGTAATTAGCGAGCAGTCTGTACTCGGAGCTGGTTTTTCGTGCGCTTCCTTACATTATTTCACTGCGATCAGCCACATAACGCTACAGTTGGCTAAACGAGTTGTTTTGCAGAATCAGGAAAATTACAAGTGTGTGAGAATTCTGTTATGAAGAAAAACTGTGTACTCCAGGGAGGAGGCAAGTGCCCCCTGTTGGCGCTTTCCGTCTTCAGTCACCTATGCTACTAATTTTCAATTTTTCGTAATAACAGTGAACGGTGAACGAGTAAAAATGAACGGTTCCCAAAAAAAGAGCGATCACCAGCGAACTAGTTCCCAAGGCTGAACGACTTTGCCCATCTCTTCAGTGCCCATGAGCTCAACCCCCCCCCCCCCCCCCCTCTTTTCCATGGTAGCGCCGCTGCGAAAAAGGCGGCACTCTGTCTGCAGTCAGGCCAGAAGCCTGAAGCCTGGTGACGTACATGCGCCATGGGTTCACTTTACCTTTATATTTTTTTCACTGATATTTGCTTAGTGCAGCGAGTACAGAATGCTTGTGCTCGCCACATGCTGCCAGGGCCGCATGCAGACGATATTTTAGCCGTTTTCAATACCTTTTCTGCTTGCTTCCAGGTGTTATTGCTTGTCTTGAAATGTAATATAGGGCATAGTGCTGTACCTGGGGACAGTTATCAGGCTTCACCTTCTATACTTCTTAATGCAAGTTAAATGTATTTCTTTTATTCCGTTTTGAAATGACAGCTTTCAGTATTTGTGGACTATTCCTGAAACTACAATAATTAAACGGCAAAATTAGGTTTTTCTAATTATGAAAGACTGTTCCAAGGTATGACATGGTCATGTATCTAGCAACAAAATATTCTATTCAATAATTTGGAAGTGCTGCAGTTGATAAGATATTGCCAATACCGTACTGCATTTAATAGTCTATAAGCTACATTATTAATCCGCTACACACCAATATCACTAAATGTTATCAAATTAGGACGAAGTATCATCGACAACCAGTTACATGTTAAAAGAAGACTGAAATACGAGCCAGTAGCAGCTAACACAAATTTCTAGTTTCGAGACAGGGAAAATTTTTGAGAAACTCAGTTCATTTTCAAATCGCACATATTCAATTGTAAAAAGACCTTACATTTCAAAGTACAGTAGGCTACGGCACATTATGACAAAGTATGGCTTAACTGTACATACGTTAGGTAATTAGTTTTAAAAATATGCTGCATTTTACTCACTAGAAAACAAGGACGGATTAAATGTAGACGAGATGTGGCTCAAATTCAAAGATATAGTAGCAACAGCAATTGAGAGATTCATACCTCATAAATTGGTAAGAGATGGAACTGATCCCCCGTGGTACACAAAACAGGTCCGAACTCTGTTGCAGAGGCAACGGAAAAAGCATGCGAAATTCAGAAGAACGCGAAATCCCGAAGATTGGCTAAAATTTACAGACGCGCGAAATTTGCCACGGACTTCAATGCGAGAGATGCCTTTAATAGGTTCCACAACGAAACATTGCCTCGAAATTTGGTAGAAAATCCGAAGAAATTCTGGTCGTATGTAAAGTACACAAGCGGCAAGACGCAGTCAATACCTTCACTGCGCAGTGCCGATGGTACTGTTACCGACGACTGTGCCGCTAAAGCGGAGTTATTGAACGCAGTTTTCCGAAATTCCTTCACCAGGGAAGACGAATGAAATATTCCAGAATTTGAAACATGAACAGCTGCTAGCATGAGTTTCTTAGAAGTAGATACCTTAGGGGTTGCGAACCAACTCAAATCGCTTGATACGGGCAAGTCTTCAGGTCCAGATTGTATACCGATTAGGTTCCTTTCAGATTACGCTGATACAATAGCTCCCTACTTAGCAATCATATACAACCACTCGCTCACCGATAGATCTGTGCCTAAAGATTGGAAAATTGCGCAGGTCGCACCAGTGTTTAAGAAGGGTAGTAGGAGTAATCCATAGAACTACAGACCTATATCATTGACGTCGGTTTACAGTAGGGTTTTGGAGGATATACTGTATTCAAACATTATGAATCACCTCGAAGGGAACGATTTATTGATACGTAATCAGCATGCTATTTACATGCTATTTACAGGCTATTTACAATTTGTACAGAAACCAGATGGCAGTTATAAGAGTCGAGGGGCATGAAAGGGAAGCAGTGGTTGGGAAAGGAGTGAGACAGGGTTGTAGCCTCTCCCCGATGTTATTCAATCTGTATATTGAGCAAGCAGTAAAGGAAACAAAAGAAAAATTCGGAGTAGGTATTAAAATTCATGGAGAAGAAGTAAAAACTTTGAGGTTCGCCGATGACATTGTAATTCTGTCAGAGACAGCAAAGGACTTGGAAGAGCAGTTGAACGGAATGGACAGTGTCTTGAAAGGAGGATATAAGATGAACATCAACAAAAGCAAAATGAGGATAATGGAATGTAGTCAAATTAAATCGGGTGATGCTGAGGGAATTAGATTAGGAAATGAGACACTTAAAGTAGTAAAGGAGTTTTGCTATTTAGGGAGTAAAATAACTGATGATGGTCAAAGTAGAGAGGATATAAAATGTAGACTGGCAATGGGAAGGAAAGCGTTTCTGAAGAAGAGAAATTTGTTAACATCGAGTATAGATTTAAGTGTCAGGAAGTCGTTTCTGAAAGTATTTGTATGGAGTGTAGCCATGTATGGAAGTGAAACATGGACGATAACTAGTTTGGACAAGAAGAGAATAGAAGCTTTCGAAATGTGGTGCTACAGAAGAATGCTGAAGATAAGGTGGGTAGATCACGTAACTAATGAGGAGGTATTGAATAGGATTGGGGAGAAGAGAAGTTTGTGGCACAACTTGACTAGAAGAAGGGATCGGTTGGTAGGACATGTTTTGAGGCATCAAGGGATCACAAATTTAGCATTGGAGGGCAGCGTGGAGGGTAAAAATCGTAGAGGGAGACCAAGAGATGAATACACTAAGCAGATTCAGAAGGATGTAGGTTGCAGTAGGTACTGGGAGATGAAGAAGCTTGCACAGGATAGAGTAGCATGGAGAGCTGCATCAAACCAGTCTCAGGACTGAAGACCACAACAACAACACAATCAGCATGGTTTCAGAAAACATCGTTCTTGTGCAACGCAGCTAGCTCTTTATTCGCACGAAGTAATGGGCGCTATCGACAGGGGATCTCAAGTTGATTCCGTATTTCTAGATTTCCGGAAAGCTTTTGACACCGTTCCTCACAAGCGACTTCTAATCAAGCTGCGGGTCTATGGGGTATCGTCTCAGTTGTGCGACTGGATTCGTGATTTCCTGTGAGGAAGGTCGCAGTTCGTAGTAATAGACGGCAAATCATCGAGTAAAACTGAAGTGATATCAGGTGTTCCCCAGGGAAGCGTCCTGGGACCTCTGCTGTTCCTAATCTATATAAATGACCTGGGTGACAATCTGAGCAGTTCTCTTAGGTTGTTCGCAGATGATGCTGTAATTTACCGTCTAGTAAGGTCATCCGAAGACCAGTATCAGTTGCAAAGCGATTCAGAAAAGATTGCTGTATGGTGTGGCAGGTGGCAGTTGACGCTAAATAACGAAAAGTGTGAGGTGATCCACATGAGTTCCAAAAGAAATCCGTTGGAATTCGATTACTCGATAAATAGTACAATTCTCAAGGCTGTCAATTCAACTAAGTACCTGGGTGTTAAAATTACGAACAACTTCAGTTGGAAAGGCCACATAGATAATATTGTGGGGAAGGCGAGCCAAAGGTTGCTTTCATTGGCAGGACACTTAGAAGGTGCAACAAGTCCACTAAAGAGACAGCTTACACTAGACTCGTTCGTCCTCTGTTAGAATATTGCTGCGCGGTGTGGGATCCTTACCAGGTGGGATTGACGGAGGACATCGAAAGGGTGCAAAAAAGGGCAGCTCGTTTTGTATTATCACGTAATAGGGGAGAGAGTGTGGCAGATATGATACGCGAATTGGGATGGAAGTCATTACAGCAAAGACGTTTTTCGTCGCGGCGAGATCTATTTACGAAATTTCAGTCATCAACTTGCTCTTCCGAATGCGAAATTATTTTGTTGAGCCCAACCTACATAGGTAGGAATGATCATCAAAATAAAATAAGAGAAATCAGAGCTCGGACAGAAAGGTTTAGGTGTTCGTTTTTCCCGCGCGCTGTTCGGGAGTGGAATGATAGAGAGATAGTATGATTGTGGTTCGACGAACCCTCTGCCAAGCACTTAAATGTGAATTGCAGAGTAGTCATGTAGATGTAGATGTAGATGAAAGGGGCGTGGGCAGGGGGGCAGAGGGAATGATCACCCTGTCTGAGATTTGAAACTAAATTAAAATCAAATGGTAATTTTTGCAATCTGCGCCAAAGTTAAGCATGCGAATTTAGAGCCTTGGTCAGTGGAATTAGTAATTTAATTCAGTATTCCCCAAGCCATCTTATTTTGTGTGCCAAAGAGAATGTACTGCCTGCACCAGTGATGTGTGCTCCCTCTCGTCATAAATTGGGGAGCAAAATTTTAGTAAGGTGTCATGATCTGCCACAGCAGCACACTTTTCAATTATAATTTTCAAAATATAAGTATACATGTTCTTATGAACTGGCAAAAATGTAACTATCAAGAAATTAAAAACTACAGCTTTAAAAGTATTTTATTCTAATTCCAGTTTAACAAAAGGTTTATGAGCTTGTTGCTGTGTGTTAACAATTATATGAAAGAAGTTACTCAGGAAAAGGTTGTGAATGCTACACATTTCAAGAAATTTAAAACTTTTTTCTATAAAATAAAACAGATTTTTGCAATTGTTTGACGTTTTTAAGCATCAAAGCAGCTTAACATAGTAGTTTTTGAAGGTTTTTCCTTCACTTTCAAGGAGATGACTCCTAGGACTTCTTTCTCTTCTAGGCAACCACCCCCACCCACAAAACTTCATTAATCCATCCCAAGTTCAATTCCCGGCTGGGTTGGGGATTTTCCCTGCCCATGGACTGGGTGTTTGTGTTGTCCTCATCGTTTCATCATTATCCTTATCATTCATGACAGTGGCTAGATTGGACTGTGAAAAAAATTGGACTGGGAAAAACTGGGACTTTGTAAGGCCACTGATGACTGCGTAGTTGAGTACCCCACAAACCAAACATCATCATCATCATCACCATCACTAATCCACCCCTGTCACAAAACTGTGTGACTGGGTTGAAGAGTTAACGACCACAGAGCTCACAAGATCCAACACGGATAGACTAACTAATAGATATTATAGGAAGTTCCATGAGGGTTTTTGTGGATGATGCTCATGTATACAGAGAAGTTGCAATGCAAGAAAATTGTTACGAAGTGCAGGAAGACCTGCAGTGGATCGACACTTGGTGCAGGCAGTGGCAATTGACCTGCAGTATAAACAAATGTAAAGTATTGCAAATACATAGACAAAAAGACCCTTTATTACATGGTTTCACTATTGCAGAACAACCAATGGAAGCAGCTATTTCCATAAAATATGTTGAAGTATTTATATGGAGCAATTTGAAATGGAAAGAACACATAAAATTAATTGAGAGTAAGAAAAATTACAGATTGAAATTAAAAGAATTCTCAGTACATGTAATCCATCAATAAAGGGAGTAGCTTATAGCTTATAAAACACTCAATCGACCAATACTTGAGTACTGCTTGCCAGTATGGGACCTGTACCACATAGGACTAATAGAAGAAATAGAGAAGATCCAAAGAAGAGCAGCACATTTCATTACATGTTCATTCAGAAAGTACGACAGTGTCATGGAGATGCTCAGTCAACTCCAGTGGCAGATGGTGCAAGAGAGGCATTCTGCACCACACTATGATGTAAGGTTCTGAAAGCATGCATTCCTAGTAGAGCCACCCAATATAATGTTTCTTCCTATGTATATCTCTGAAAAAGACCATGAAGATAAAATTAGAGAGATCTGAGCCCACATGGAGGATTACCAGCAATTGTTCTCCCTTTCAACTACCCACAAATGGAACAAGAAAGGGAGGGAGTGATAGTTGTACAAAACATAACCTCACCACACACCGCAAGGTGGCTTGTGGACTGTAGACATAGAAACGCTATGACTGAAGGTTAACCATATCCTCCAAAAGCTTTAACATACTATATTACACAGCACTTAAATTTATAGAAATCCTAATATTCCCAAACACTGCACAAAACACATTCTCATGTCTCACAACAAAAACAGTAGCAAATGTTGGAAATTTATTGTGGTGGTTTCAAGTGTGCATTCCTTCATGTGGTTCCATGATAAAATCAGTCACTAGAATGAAACATGACCAGAAAATGTCATTTGTTCCTAGGTACACATCCTCCTGGTATGACACTCTCCCTTATTTATTTGAAGTTCACATTTATTATATATGTGCATTATATAAATGTCACAAATAATCAATAATGTTGTACAATTAATCTCCTAAGTATCCAAACTCATGTATGTATGTGTGGCTCAAGACACAGTATCAGCAGAGACAATTGTTCATAAAAGTGGATCATTAGACCAGTAATTGTAAATTTTTAGTTTCCATTCACTTGACTTGGGAAGACATACAGCATGCAACACAAACAACTGAGCTTGGATGTTAGAGTATTTTGATAAATGCATCTATGAAATTTATTACCAGTACATTCTTAGGATATGTGAATCAAGGGACCGATGGCCTTTGTAGTCTGGTCCTTTCAACCCCCTCAAACCAACGAACCTATGTATATCAAAAATGAGTCAGAAAGTGCAAAGCTGCAAAAAACCCTGTACCTGAATTAGACTCAATGATGTTTCCTTCAAATCCTGATACTGATGGATTAAAATGTGAATTAGAGGACTGAGATCATTAGAAGTACCAGTACATTTAAGTTCACTAGTGTTAATTTTCTTCTTTTATGTACTTTTTTCCATTAGAGCTCTGTCTCAGTAAATCATCTGATTTTTTCCATGTCACTGACCATTTTCTCATTCCCTTTTCTGTTACAGTATGTGAAAGTCTGAAGAGTTCACATTTATTTTTTCTGCCCAGACAAAATAGCTGAAGTTTTCATCTGTACTCTCACTTTTGCTTGGTAATAGTTGTTCAGTAGAGCAGGTGATTCCATTCAATATAAAGAACCCAGTCACCTAACAATATAAGGATAGCAGAATTTTTAACTGTGTTCTAGTTCTATTTCAAACATTGTTAGTAACATTATCAGGGTCTATTCTTAATATGATCAAGCATATGTATGTATTATCAAAAACATAGCTGTATTCTAATGATGTTGCAAATTTGAATTTCCCATATTTATGCATTTACATTATTATCCACAAGGAATTAGCTAAGACTTATTATCCACCATTACTAGTCAGTATGTTTATCACTTTATCAACATGTGGCAACACTAGGCTCTTTAATTATTTAAATGGCTGGTCTGTAGCAATTTGACAAAATAGCATTACCTCAGAGAATTTCTTATAGACTGAAAAATCTACACTTAGTAGATTTGAAAAAAAAAATCTAATAAAAACATAAAATATCAGACACAGTTTACAGTGCAGAATATTGTTCAGTGCCCCATATATTCTCCTGAAAGTGTCACAGAAAGAAGCTCAGATTAATTACAGTTTGGACATGCACCTTACATATATTTTGCAAAATATACAGCCAAGTGTGGCTTTCTGAATTAATATACTAATTCTGTGCCAATAGTGAAAAAATGTTATTTTTAATACAAAAGAACAGCATTTCACTCAAATGAGGCACTCAGCCAATGTAGAGTCTGCCTGCTTATGGAAGAAAATGCCAGAACTGTACACTTTGCTAAACTATTATACAGTTGTAAATCAGCTGGCGTGGAGTGACCTACCTGTTGTTGAATTTACAATAATGTTCCATTTCCTATAAAACATAACTAAAGAAGCATATTTTTCATTGATCATTTAATACAGTATTTACTGGATTATTGCACCCTGTTACTCCAATTTTTCTGCAAACACCAACTCAAATATTTCAATGAACATGTGAAAATAATACTGTGAGTAAGTCACTGACAGTACTTACTTTACATACATAAATGTGTTAACCAGAAGACAAACTAAGGAATCAATTATAAACTTTTAAAGTAGATCAAGAAAAACTTCATAAACTGATGTAACTTAAATTTCCAGTGATCTGTTTCATTGAAAATTTTGAATTATCTGCCATCTATTGGCTTATTCAAGCATTAGCTACAGTACAATGTAAATCAGTATCAATATGACAAAGTAAGCAGCTGTATTAATTGAGGAAGTTGCTAGCTTCATCATTGAACACCACAGACACACTAAAATATGTATATGTATTGAAACAAATGTATATAAGAGCATTATTCTTAAACTAATGAAGGTTCATCATGATCATGCATATGTGCTACAGTAATCAGTTAAGTATCTGCAGTATTTCTCCATGAATTTACTGATTCAACTTTTGTCACTTCAGGGGAAGCTAAATGGCATAAGGGAACCAAAAACAGTGCAGATTTCCGAAGAGAAACCAGTCGCTCAACCACCAGACGCAAGAGACCAAGCTGATCAAGAATTCCACAATGGTAATGCCTCTTACATATATGGAGAATGAACAAATAAATCATAGTTAAAATGTAATTAGAATACTGTCATGTAAAACAGAGCTAACATGATGAATGTTTTAATCAGACTGTACTTGAATAAATTACTGGATAATATGTGTTTAGTTGTTTTCCAGTAACAGTATCATTTCCATAAAGCACTCATTGGAATTCTTTGAAATTATAATGGATACTTCATTCCTTGTACATTTAGGCACCGACTACTAGCAAACTTTCCTTGTGTAAGGTTATAGGATGTCCAGATGAGACAGTGTGCCATCATCAAACTTAAGTGGAGGAAGTTCTGGTAACATGAACTAAATAATGCAATTTTGTATGACTAGTTAGTTTGTGTGCTGAAAACCATTCTGTTCACAACATTATTGCCTATTTAGGCAATCAATGTTACTATTAAAACCTTTTCAAGTTTCCAGCTGCATAGTGTGGCAGGTACTAACTGGCATGACTAGAAGTTCAAGATATTATGAATTCATTCTGCCATGAAACCATGCATCTATAAATCAGTGTAAATCATTATAAACATGGTGTAGTGAACTAATGCTAATTCATGAAAGTGTTATTTGCTTATATTTTTTCTAACCACATTCTACCCGTATTTTATTGTAGCTGTTGCTGACAATATTTTTATTTCTTCCCAGGACCAAATCAGGTTCTTCCAGCAGATTCATATACAACAACAAGGCCAGACTGTAGGGTAAAGCTGAGATACAAAGCAACTGGAATAGCTGCAAGAGAACCTATATCAGTACCTGGTTTACTGCACAGGGCTGTGGAGCTGTTTCCAGAACTCACAGCAATGGCCACAAGAAATGATGATGGCACATGGAATACTATTACATATGAGTATGTATATATGGTTAACGTTCATGCTTATCATCCATAAAAGGTGTCAACACTATTAAAATGTAGCAAATATACCTTTAACCTACTAATTTATCAGTTAACAAAAAAAGTAAAGACAGGTAATCACCTTATAGTGGCTACTTTGAGCTACATATCTACATCTACATCCATTTTATGAAAACTTTATGAAGTGCATGGCAGAAAATACTTTTCATAGTACAATGTTATAGGGTTCCTTTGCAGTTTAGTAGTGTACAAAGTTAGGGAAGAATGATTGCTTAAAAGCCTCTATGTATGCTGCAAGTAGTCTAAGCTTATCTTTGTGGATACTGGGAATGATACATAGGAGACTGCAGTATGTCTAGATTCTCTGCTTAATTCTGATTCTTGGACTTTGTCAAGTTTGCTTTTGCAGGACAGTTAGCATCTATCTCCAAACATCAACCTATACTGGTTTTGATGCTCCCATCGGTCAGAAAGACCTGTGCCTATTCACGCTGTCCTTCTTTGTACCTGTCCAATATCCCTCATTAGTCATATATGATATGGGTCCCACATACCTCAGCAATATTCCTGGACAGATCATGCATGAATTTTGTAAGCAATCTCCATTGCAGACTGAAGCACTTTTTCCTGTATCCTATCAATGAACCTGATCTGTCACCTGACCTATCTACAGCTGAGCGTTTTTTATCATTCTGTTTCATATCCCCATGAACAGATGCTCCCAAGCATTTGTCATGTTAGCTGATTGCAGTTGTGACTCATGTGGAGGTCATAAAATAGTATGTTTCTATACTACATGAAGTGCACAATTTTACATTTCTGCCAATCTTTGAAACATTTTAAAATCTTATCGAGATCTGATTAAATATTTCTGTAGCTTTTTTGTATAGTATTTCATTACAGATATCCATAGCATTTGCAAAAAGTCTAACATTGGATGAATTTTGTGGGTCATTTTTCGTCATTGCTATTAACTAACGTGACCTGTTCTACCTTCCAACTACTCACCACATTCCCGACCCCTAGTGCTCTAGAGGGAGACTAACTCAGCTGTATATTCTGAACAAAACTTAACAGGAATTCTGTTGGACCCTGGAGTTTTGATCCATTTCAGTTTTTTTTAAAACCTGTTTCTGAGCGCCACTGATATGTATACTTGAGAGCCAAACCATTATGACCATCTGTTTAATAGCACATTTGAAATGCAATAGCATATCGATTCTGTGTAATGTGGATTTGACAAGCCATTCATAATATTCCAAAGGTATGTAGCATCTATGCACAAGTCCTGTAATATCAGTAAATGAAGGTCCAATGATTTGTGGGGGTAGAGCTGATGCCTGATAGTATCCCAGATGTCTCCCATTGGATTTTGATCAAGCAAATATGGTGGCCAAGACATCAATGTGAGTTACTGTCTTGCACATCAAACCACTGTAGCATCATTCTGTCCTAGTGACACTGATAAGTTACCCTGTTGGAAGATTCCATCAATGTAAAGGAAGACAACAAGCATGAAGGAATGTATGTAGTCCACAATGAAGTCCATGTAGGCCACCCATGGATACTCAGGTGAATATCCCACTTGTAGCATAGTACTGCCCCTACTGGCCAGTGTCAGTGGTGTCGTATATGTTCCAAGCAGCTGCTTGTCATGGATGATGGTGTATCTGAACATGACCGTTGACCTGATGTACCATGACATGTTATTTATCTGACCAGGTGATACCTTTCCATTAATCCACGATTCAATCTTAATGATTCTATCCCCACTGCAGTTATAACTGATGTTGTCACTAGGGCAAATGTTGCAGTCATCTGTTGCAGGACCCCATGTTCAACAACGTGCACTGATCTGTTTGCTCTGAAGCACAGGTGCCTCGACCAACACTGTGTTCTGTCATCAGCTTTGCCACAGATCAATGCCTATCCTGATTCACAGACTGGGGAAGCCTAATAAAATGCATGGATGTCCAACACCTTGGCACCTACCATGGTTTCATCATCCTCCAACAACCTTTCATATTTGCTCATGACAGTAGCAAACAAAGGGCCAACCAATGTCACCATTTCTGAAATGCTCATTCCCATATACAGGGCCTTAACAACCTGCCCTGTGTCAAAGTTGCTTAAGTCAGTAAACTATCCTGTTTGTTGCCCATATCATTGTTAGAATGATTCTGAATTCATCTTTGCTTATGTATATTCTTATGCAAAACCACGGGGTGGCATTAATCTCATGGTGGGCAGTGGTCATAATACTTTGTTTCATCAGTGGTTAATACATACCTTCAGTGGTGTGGAAGTTAAACTGGGACAGTACAGTTGGTTCTTGTTTGTAAGGGAACACTGATATGTGGAGTTCAGTATTTCTGCTTTGCTCCCACAAATTTCAGTTCCTGTTTCACCCAAGAGTGTCTGATCGGTCATCACAAACTTTCCTGCTACTGACAGCCTTTACATATTACCAGAATTTAATTGCTTTTCAGGAGAGGCCTTCTGATGAGATTCTGCTACAGTTGTCATCGAAGGCTTCAAACATTTAACTTTTGACCGCCAAACACTTTCAGTTATCATCTTTCTGCCTATAGCCCTAAGTTCTATTTTGCATGTATTGTGCAGTTTCTTTACAGAAACTGTATACCATGGAGGTTTTCTCCCATCATGAACTGTTTCACACACACACACACACACACACACAGAGAGAGAGAGAGAGAGAGAGAGAGAGAGAGAGAGAGAGAGAGTGCCTGTGTGTGTGGGTGTGTGTGTGTGTGTGTGTGTGTGTGTGTGTGTGTGTGCTACAAATGCCTAATGGTCACTGACGTACAAATTCTCACAAAGCTCAGGTCTATATGTTGCCATTAAATTTAACATATCTCTATCATGAGCTGAATTCTGCACTCTATTAATAATCAAAGGAAACATTTAATGTTGTTTTACATGATGGCTTGTCATGCACACCACTTACACAGCTACCCATGAGAGGGCCAGCAGGGGGAGGGGGGGGGGAGGGGGGAACAGCACTAACCCACAAGATCTTATTTTGAGTTAATTCAAATAGTAGAGTAGATAGTCCATTCTATTGATACACAGGAAACTACTCATTACCAGTATGTGGTACATTCAAAGGAATATTAGTGTTTAACACTCCCTGTACATTGAAGTCATTAGAGACAGAGCACAAACTCGAATTAACGAGGGATGGGGAAGGAAATCGACCATGCCCTTTCATAGGAACCATCTCAGAATTTGCCATAAGCAAGTTAGGAAAATTACAGAAAACTTAATTTTGAACAGACGAATGGGGATTGGAATGATCATCCTCCTGAATGCGAGTCCAGCATGCTAACCACTGCATCACCTGATTCAGTGGATGCATTAGAAAACACAACACATTAGATCATCAGACTAATCTTTACTAAACCCAGAATTAGCACTGTCTTTCACCAACCATTTTAATTTTTCTAAATGTTTATTGGCTGATTCAGGTCTCCTCCAGTGATGAAAGTGTGACTGGGAAACATATATACGAGTTAGCCAAGGTTTTTTCTTAAGTTTTTTGTTAATTCTAGGGGTGTATCTTGTGGTCAATAGAAGGATCCAATTATTAGTTTATACTCACCCTTGATAATGATTCTTGCCCAAAAAAGTCTCACATGCAGCTTCAGTATTTGTCTTGGGGTTGGGGAACTGAGTTTCTTGTTTTACTGAATGCACCAACTCCATTTCTCTTTAGCTTTTTGTAACCAGTACAATGCAAGCAACTCTTTTTTTTAAAAGTGTGTCTTGAATTCTTGTAATTTTTTGTGAGTACTTTGAGTAATTTAATAATCTCACCTGTGGGAGGGAGATTACTTTGGACCTTGTACTAGTACTCTGGGGTCTCCTACAACTATCATTATCTACATGTACATCTATACAACACAAACCACTGTGAAGAGCATGGCAGCAGGTACACCCCAGTTTCCAATTATTTGTGCTTTCTCCCATTTCTTCAGGTAGGATCATGGGAAGAATGATGGCTTAAATGCATCTGTAGAAGCTGTAATTAGTCTAATCTTATTTTTGTGATCACTGTGGGAGTGATAGGTATGGGATTGCAATATATTCCTAGATTCGTACCAGAAACTTTCTATACATATTTTCATGGAATAGTTTGCACGTGTCTTTAAGTGTCTGCCAGTTCTGTTCTTTCAGCATCTTTGTGACACTCTCATGGTTTGAACAAACCTGTGACCATTTGTGCTGCCCTTCTTTGTTTCTGTTCAATATCCCTAGTTAGCCCTTTTTGATATGGGTCCAACATACTTCAACAATATTCTAGGGTGGGCTTCATGAGTGTTTTGTATGCTGTCTCCTTTGCAGACTGATTGCATTTCCCAAGTACTCTACCAATGAATTGCGATCTGCCACCTGCTTTATCTCTCACTGAGATTATGTGATCATTCCATTTTATATCCCTACAAATTGTTACACCCATTTGTTATTAGGAGTTGATCAGTTCCAAGTGTGATTCACTAATATTATAGCAATAGGTTACTGCTTTTTTTTCATTTTGTGAAATGCACAATTTTACATCTCCCAAAATTTAAAGCAAGTTGCCACTCTTTGCATCACTTTGAAATCTTATTAAGATCTGACTGAATAATTACACAGCTTCCTTTGTTGTAGATAACTGCATCATCGGCAAAAATCTGAGGTTACTACTAATATTGTCTGCATGACCATTAATATATAAGATGAACAACGGGGCCCCAAGACACTTCCTTGGGGCACATCCAAGCTTAATTCTACATCTGATAACTCTCCATTCAAGGTAGCTTGTTGCATCCTTCCCACCAAAAGATCCTCAGTCCAGTTACAAATTTCACTTGAAATGCCATATGATGATACTTCTGATAATAATCTGGACTCACTTAATCTACAAAAAAACCTTGCTTGCACCCAACACACATCAGCTACATGGATAACAGCCTTCAATGTAGGATACAATCCTGACCCATTTTGAGAGACCCTACAGTTATCAATACTGTTGTACAAATCTAGTAAGTCACAGCCTGGCTTGGCATTGAATCTTCTAAATCTCTGGTTGAAGTCTGACACATGACTTAGAATGTGGGGCCATTATCAGCCATGGGGCAATGCTGCATATTGTGATCATCACTGAAATTCTATGAACAAGACTAGTCTTCTGAACCTTCTCTGCCAGTCACTGTAATGATCCATCTTCTGAGCCCAGAAGATGGGCATAATTTGTTCTAGTTATACTAAAACTTGCAGTTGGTTTCACTCTGACCAATCAATGGCTACCAGAATACCTCTTCAACATCTCCTGCGAAGTATATATACGAAATGCACAAAGTGATCCTTCTTATCCCTCACTGCCATTTCTCTAAGTACTATTATTTGTCACACATTTGAAAACAACTGCTAATGTCTACCAGACATCTACTCCTCTATATATTCCTAACATGCTGTTGACTGGAACAGTGACCAATAGAATCAGAAAATAGTATTTGCTTTAGCCTGTAGTTGCGTTTTATTTCTTCTAATACCTATTCAGTTCAGTTCCAAGATGATCCTAAGTGTGCAGTCATTAGGTTCACTTACCCAAGTAGGTCTCTCAGATACCTTACAGCCACTATTACAAATTACCTGAATATCAAGCTTCAAAAACAGTTTATTCATGCATTCACTCATCTTTAAGCACTTAAATGCACTTTGATGTCAGCTTGAATAATTTAAAACGGCTAACAGAGTAGGCTTGACATATTAGAAAAACATGGATTCATACTGCATAATACCACACTCTATTAACTCAGATATTCTTATCAGATAAAAAAGGATAAACAACAATAAACACATAATGGTTTTATAATTATAAAAAATCTGATAAATATGGAAATGCACAACGTTAATAAGAAACACAGTGCAGGGAGAAACACTAATTGTTTAGAATGTTTATTATCAACCATGCAGTAGGACTATATTTTGATACAATTGGCCTTAATACAATTAATAAATCAGCCTTATGAGTAAATAAAAGAATATATTAGGAAGAGTACAATGCCAGTTACTACTACACTTAATAACACCAATATATGCACTGAAAAGCCAAAGAAACTGGTACACCTGCCTAATAACATGTAGGGCACTCATGAGCACACAGAAGTGCTGCAACATGATGTGGCATGGACTCAACTATTTTCTGAAGTAGTGCTGGAGGGAACTGACACTAAGAATCCTGCAGGGCTGTCCATAAATCTGTAAGAGTATGAGGGATGGAGATCTCTTCCGAACAGCACATTGCAAGGCATTCCAGATATGCTCAATAATGCTCATGTCTGGGGAGTTTAGTGGGCAGTGGAAGTGTTTAAACTGGGAATAGTGTTCCTGGAGCCACTCTGTAGCAATTCTGGATGTATGGGGTGTCACGTGGGCCAAGTCTGTCGGAATGCACAATGGACATGAATGGATGCAGGTGATTAGACAGGTTGCTTACGTATATGTCACCTGTCAGAGTTGTATATGGATGTATCAGGGGTACCATATTGCTCCAACTGCAAATTCCCCATATCATTACAGAGCCTGTACCAGCTTGAACAGTTCCCTAATTCTTGATTTGACTTCAAGAAACATACTGATTCACAAATGAATAAACTAGGGAGGGTCAAAATTTTCAACTCCTTAAAGAGTCCTCTACATGGATCTCTGTAGGTAACAACCTTCAGAATATGAATAGCTCTCTTTTGGAGCTTAAAACAACTTTTTGTGAAACCTGTATTCCCTCAAAATATAATACCATACCTTAGATTACTATGTATGCACGAGTAGTAGGAATGTAGTACTGTTTCAAAATTGCAGTTTTCTTTATGTTTTCCTAATATATAACAATATTTACTAAGTTTTTATTCAATAGTTCAACATGTTTTTCCATCTTAAGTTATTGTTCAGCCATACACCCAAACATTTTGTAAGAGAAGTTTGTTTTATCAGACATTTCCCAATCTCTACTCTTATGCTATTTTTTATTTGTTCCTTACATGCTTAAAATTCGTCCAAGTTTTTTTTGTCATTTATAATTAAGTAATTTTCCTTGAACCATTCAGCTGTCTCATTCATTGTTGAAGTTATTTTTTCTTGTAGGTCAGCTTCTTTAACTCCTTTGATAAAAAGGCTCACATCATCTGCAAAAAGTACTGATTCTGCTCTTGTTAGACAGTTAGGAAAATCATTAATAAAAATTAAGAAGAGCTGAGGGCCTAGAACAGAACCCTGGGGTACACCACAGTTGACTTTCAGATACGCTGAGTAATATTTTGTGGCATTATGTATTATTTCAACACTTTGATATCTGTTGCACAGATTCAATTGAAACCAGTTGTATGCTTTTCCACATACTCCATACCAATACAGTTTCTCTAGTAAAATATCATGGCTGATGAGGCCAAATGCCTTGGATAGATCTAAAAATATTCCACAGTTTAAGTCCTCATTATCCACAGAAGTTAAAACCTGTTCCAAGAAGTGATATACAGCTGTTTCTGTAGACCTGTTTTTCCTGAACCCATTCTGTGTATTGGTTAGAATTTTGCATTTGTTTAGGAAACTCAACAGCCTCTCATACATAATCCTCTCACTTACATTAGCAACACCTGACAGTTGTGACAATGGTCTATAATTTTGTATGGTACATGGACAGTCTTTTTTTTATAAAGTGGCTTTATTATTGATTTTTTAAGTGTATTAGTAATATCGACTAGTTCAGATATTATTGTGTTTGCCCTATGTTTTATGACCTTATCAGGAATACCATCACATCCATAGGACATTTTATTTTTCAGGTTATTAACTGCATTTCTTACTTCTGAATGCATAACTGGGTACAAAAATATTGTCTTTTCATTTGTGGGAACTTTTGACTTACTACCTTTTGAGTTCCCCAGGTTCTCGATAAGATTTTGTGCACTGTTAATGTAGTAGTCACTGAACATATCTGCAACACATTGAGGGTCTTCAACAACTTTTCCTCCCTTTTTTATGATAAGATTATTGTTTGTCACTTTGGATTTACCAATATTATGGTTTATGACCTTCCAAACTGATTTGGTTTTATTGTTGCCTTTTCTGATAGTTAAATCATTGTTTTTTTATGCACAAATAACTTTTCTGTAGCAGCTAAGCTATGGCTTCAATGCTGCATTATGGTTTGAATGCCAACCCAGAGTTCTAAGAGTACCTGCACATATTTCTGCAGTTAACCATGAATTCGATTTGAGAGAGATTTTTACTTTTATAGGGGGGGAAAGCAATATCAAAGCAGTATTTATAATAAGAGAAAAATGACTCATATTTATTGTCTACAGTTCTGTTTTGGTCTCTGTCCCATTTAACACTACACAACATGCTATGAAAATTCCAAAGGCTACTTTCATTAATATATCTTGTTTCTATATAGCTTCCACTGCCATGTTTTTTCCTAGCCATATTTTTTTAGTAAGAGCTTGATTGCCATGTGGTCAGAGAAACCAGTATCTGTTACTTCAACCTCATAACCACAGGTCTCTTTGTTAACAAACACTATTGGATGGTTTGCACACTGACAGTTGTTGATGGCCCAGCATTGAAATCTGCAGCACTTTAGCAGAAGGGTTGCGCTTCTGCCATGTTGAATGATTCTCTTCAGTTGTTGTTGGTCCTGTTCTTGCAGGATCTTTTTCCAGCAGCAGCAATGTTGGAGATTTGATGTTTTACCAGATTCCTGATATGAAAACGTCATATGGGAAAATCCACACTTCATCACTAGCTTAGAGATGCTGTGTCCCATCACTGTTGCACTGACTATAACACCACATTCAAACTCACTTAAATGTTTGATAACCTGCCATTGTAGAGGAAGTAACTGATCTAACAACTGCACCAGACACTTGTTGTATTATACAGGGTGTTACAAAAAGGTACAGCCAAACTTTCAGGAAACATTCCTCACACACAAAGAAAGAAAATATGTTATGTGGACATGTGTCCGGAAATGCTTACTTTCCATGTTAGAGCTCATTTTATTACTTATCTTCAAATCACATTAATCATGGAATGGAAACACACAGCAACAGAACGTACCAGCGTGACTTCAAACACTTTGTTAAAGGAAATGTTCAAAATGTCCTCCGTTAGCAAAGATACATGCATCCACACACCATCGCATGGAATCCCTGATGCGCTGATGCAGCCCTGGAGAATGGCGTATTGTATCACAGCCATCTACAATACGAGCACGAAGAGTCTCTACATTTGGTACCGGGGTTGCGTAGACAAGAGCTTTCAAATGCCCCCATAAATGAAAGTCAAGAGGGTTGAGGCCAGGAGAGCTTGGAGGCCATGGAATTGGTCCGCCTCTACCAATCCATCGGTTACCGAATCTGTTGTTGAGAAGCGTACGAACACTTCGACTGAAATGTGCAGGAGCTCCATCATGCATCTGTGTTGATGACGTGATTGCACAATTGCGTGCGGATTCTCGTCAGCCCACACATGTTGATTGTGAAAACTTACAATTTGATCACGTTGGAATGAAGCCTCATCTGTAAAGAGAACATTTGCACTGAAATGAGGATTGACACATTGTTGGATGAACCATTTGCAGAAGTGTACCCTTGGAGGCCAATCAGCTGCTGATAGTGCCTGCACACACTGTACATGGTACGGAAACAACTGTTTCTCCCGTAGCACTCTCCACACAGTGACGTGGTCAACATTACCTTGTACAGCAGCAACTTCTCTGACGCTGACATTAGGGTTATCATCAACTGCACGAAGAATTGCCTCGTCCATTGCAGGTGTCCTCGTCGTTCTAGGTCTTCCCCAGTTGCGAGTCATAGGCTGGAATGTTCCGTGCTCCCTAAGACGCCGATCAATTGCTTCAAACGTCTTCCTGTTGGGACACCTTCGTTCTGGAAATCTGTCTCGATACAAATGTACCGCACCACGGCTATTGCCCCGTGCTAATCCATACATCAAATGGGCATCTGCCAACTCCGCATTTGTAAACATTGCACTGACTGCAAACTACGTTCGTGATGAACACTAACCTGTTGATGCTACGTACTGATGTGCTTGATACTAGTACTGTAGAGCAATGAGTCGCATGTCAACACAAGCACCGAAGTCAACATAACCTTCCTTCAATTGGGCCAACTCGCGGTGAATCGAGGAAGTACAGTACATACTGACGAAACTAAAATGAGCTCTAACATGGAAATTAAGCATTTCCAGACACATGTCCACATAACATCTTTTCTTTATTTGTGTATGAGGAATGTTTCCTGAAAGTTTGGCCGTACCTTTTTGTAACACCCTGTATAGGCATTGCCAACCACAGTGTTGTATTCTGTCTGTCTACATATCTCTGTATTTAAATGTGCTTGCCTATAATAGTTTCTTTTGGCACTTCAGTGTAACACACACACACACACACACACACACACACACACACACACACACACACACACACACACACACACAAATGCTTAATTACAAGTGTATCTCAATTACGTACATATACATATTGATTATATACATTTAAAGTTTACAATTACTTATGGTTATTTGCAGCAATGATACTCTTATACTTATTTACATGTATATAAATGCATAATTCTAACTCTAAGATTATTAAATACAATTTTCCTGATACTTACAGCTATGTGTTCTTGGTACATGTGTTTACTGCTGTTATGTCTGTGCAAAAGTTTGGCCTTCTTCAACAACAGATCACACACCCTTTGCACACACACACACACACACACACACACACACACACACACACACACACACACACACACAACTCTCTCTCTCTCTCTCACACACACACACACACACACACACACCCATATGACTTCAATCTCAGCAACTGAATCCACACAAAGATCCATGTAATGATCCAAAGGGAACAGTATGAATATCATTCAGCAACTGCAACTTTTCATTGCTGCAGTTTACAATTTGTTTTCTGTTACTGGCAAGTTTCTAGTGCCATAACACCACTCTTTACCTGATAATGTTTCATAGTTTAAACAATCAAATGCCTTACCTGCATCAGCTAGTGCACCTTCAAGATACATTTGATGCAAAAGAGGATTGCGAAAAAGAAATAACATTTTCAGTGGCTTTGACCATGACATTTCAGAACTGTAACATACTGAGACTTGGTAAAGATATTATTATTTGACAGAAATATTAAATGCTTTCGGAAAAAATACAAACCAGAAAATTAGACAACAATTATAAGTATAGGATTTGTAACTCTTTTTTAGTATGGGAATAACAACTGCCAGTTTTAGACATTCTGGGAAACAACCACTGACAAAAAATCCTATTCATTAAAATGCAAAGATGAAGTGATATTAACCCATTGTATGAGGGTATTTCAAAAGTTCTGCACACTGTAAGACAGAACTGAAGAAAATATAATCTATTTTATAAAACACCTTTACAGGCCTCCAATATAATCTCCATTCTTGCTTATAACAGCTTTCCAATGTTTTGGAAAATTCTGTATTCTGGAAAGGGCATCTTCATTGCAGAGCTGTCTCATTGCTTGGGTCACCTCACTGTAAGCTTTATATATTGTATCAAAACTTTTTCCATAGAGTTGCTCCTTCAATATGAGAAACAAATTAAAGTCTGGTGGGCTAATATCAGGACTGTATGGTGGTGGTGGTGGCGGCGAGGGGGGGGGGGGGGAGGGGGGAATGTGATAGTGTTTCTCATTCATATTTGTCGAGTGTTTCTCGCACTTGTAGGGCAATATGTTGTCTTGTATTATCAAGGAAAACAAGAACACGACCTGCAAGCATGACGGACATTCTTTGACAAATCTTCTGGCACAAAATAGTTTGCAGAAACAGCTTGTTAGATGCCTGTTACAGACTTACCCAATGGTGCTCTACTTGTAGCTATGACTCCATTCAAGTCACATGCATAGATCATCATCAGTTTCACCTTTGGTAGCTGGTGGTAGAATTTTTTTGGGCATGGAGAGTCAGAACTTTTCCATTATGATGACTGAGACTTCAGTTCTGGCTCAAAATCTCGTATACAGGTTTCATCAGGTGCAATAATCCTTTTCACAAAATGTTTTCCTTCAGTTCAATAACACAGATGTTCTTCTGTGATCCTTCTGCGACCTTCTTTCTGCTCTTCAATCAGATTATACAGAACTCATCTGGCAACAACTTTTCTCATATTTAACTTTTCAGGTATGATTCTGTAAACTGAAGTGAAGGACATTCTGGCCTCATATAAAGTTTCCTGTTACATTTTCCACCAATTCTCTCTTGAAAAGTCATTAACAATGACCTGAGAGATATAGTCTGAAGCAGTTGATGACCTTCCACTTCTTAGATTGTCCCCAGTCCTTACCTGATCTTCACAAAATCGAGCAGGCCACAATGATAATGCACTACAAACCACTACACTATTCCCATTCACTCTCTCAATCTGTTGTAAATTTCCATTGGGTTCTTTCGATGTAGGGATTCAATTTTTATGTAAGAATGCTGGTCACTACATGTAATCTGATATGACTCAGTTTCACCTTCCATTTTAAAACTAAATTACTCGTGACAGTCACACTAACCAGCAAACATATATATGACCATCACACCTAATGTCTCGCTCACATCTGACATGAATTTCAACTTCATCATGCCACCGTAATGGTCACCCATGAGCAGAGTGCAAGACTTTTCAAATGGCCCTTGTATTTTAAATTACATAATTTGAATGACAGACAGGCAGATTTAAAAATAAACTGTTCATATTATTAAGCTACTGGACTAAGTCATATTTGTTGAGCTAGACAAAACTGCATTACAGCAACTACACACACAAATAAGGGCACACCTAAAGTGTAAATCACTTTAATGCAGAAAGAGTTCTGAAGTTTCATACACAATCCAAGCACAAGGCCAGAACGGATTCAATACAGTGCAGAGAGGAGTCAAGTTAGCATACAAAAAAATAATAATACAGTAAGGCCGAGTGCACTTTGCTCTGGGATTATATCAGGTAGTTTGCTTGTCAGTCTCTTGAGGTGGCACTGCTCATCGGCTGCATGTACCGACCTGATGCAATGCTGTCCTTAATGTTTGATCATGCTGCCATATGATGGCTGGTCTTGTGACACTGGGTACAGGGGTGGGTGAGTTGAGTGTTGGTGGTTCATGCCAGCACTTTGTGTCCTATTATGGTAATGGAATCTGAGATGCCAGTATGATACAAGTGGTAACATCAGGTTACCACAGCATATACAGTATTTATGATTGGATTCTGACTGGGAACAGCAAAATGTTTTTGTATTGGTGCCAACAGAAGGAATATTTGAGGAGGTAGGCAACACCACAGGAACAGTATGTGAGACTGTATTCTGGGTAGGATTAGGGAACCTGTTCTGTATTTATGCAGATGAAAGGAGTATTTATAAGCTAGGCAAAATTGCAGGAACAATATGTGGGACTGGGTTCTGGCTATGGGTAGGGAAAGAGTCTTCTTTAAAATTTGCTTGTCTGCTGCTCAATGCCTCCTCTATGTGGTAGGTGGCAATCTATCTTAGTTCATATTTCTGTTATTCCACCCCATGTTTTCCATTGTTTAATCAGAAAATACGATAAATAATAAATGTATTCAGACTTGGAACAGCCTAATTTTGCCACTTAATTTATAACATCACGTTCTTCTCATTAGCACAAACAGCATTAGAACCAGGTCTGAACTTTAAGATTACCAGGAATTGGAAATTAGCTCTTGTAGTGTTAATGAATAAGGAAATTATATTTGCTTGCAGTATAAATATCCATTGCAATTATTTCTGCAACAGTTACATCTACCTAATTAAGCATAAAAGATACTCCTAGCAGTCTTCTATTTATAATGAGAGTTTTCGATGTAGTCATCACCTAATATCTGTCTGTCTTGTCTAATTTTTGATTTGTACTGTTTTTTGAGGCTAGTGTAAGCTGCTTCATCTGGACTACCATTTTTGATCCTATTATGGCAGATCATAACTAACCATCTTAGTTTCTGCAAATGAGCTATTAACTATGTACACATAGTTTTGTGCCCATGTCTGCTTATTTTAATTTTGTCAATATTATAGTCACTGGGCAGGTGGCATTAAAAATTTCAGGGAACAGACTGAACAAACAACTTAAAAACAAACATTTTGTTACTTAGTCTGATTTAAAATGCAACATGGATCTTTTCAGGTCATCATTCCCACATGTATATACCATTATTCCAGTTTATCCCTAAATCTGCTAGTACTCTCGTCATTTAGCAACCTAACACACAGATTTCTTTTTCTAGTCTTCCTCTGGGTCTTTTCTAGTTTTACACAAATAGCTATGTGTTCAGACACATAGTTAACATTAAGTAACCCTAGTTCAAAGTCAAATGTATATATATATATATTTGTAATCAAATTATCAAGGCAGGAAGACTAACTGACAGAGAAGACATTATGTGATCTGGGTGTGATAAGCAAATGAACATTGCTGGTCCCCTTCTTTCTTAATCCACAGGTAAATCACAGAAATTAATATTTTAAACTTGGAATTATTTTCTGCATTGATAATTAAATTTTAAAATCAGTCAATAAATAATTCAGTGTCATCTGTATCAGGAGAGTGATATACAGAAATGGTTGTGGGTTCTAATGTTGGCAGTAGCAAGACATCTGCTTCAAATACATGTTTAACAGAAAAATAACCAAAATCAAGCACAATATACTTTCAGTCTGCATCAAAAACTCATGTCAGCTGCAAGATAATTAACAATTACAAAACTGTATAATAAGTAGTATTGTGTTGTATTTTAATACCTGTGCTTGTACCAAATCCATGAATGTTCTCTCATATGGGTTCTACAGAACACTGTAAGTAAGTGAATATTACTGAAATCTAGCTTCTTAATCTTTTGTATGCATTATATTGATTTAATTTCATTTAAAAGAACTGGCATGTAATATAATACATAGGAATTCTTTCTAAGTAAATCTGCAGTTTCTCACAGTAATACTGTGATATTAATCTCATAATAGTCAAGAGCATGGCAAATAACCTCTGAATGATACTTAGATTGTCACATAAATTATTCCTATATACTGACAATATTAATGAACCATATCTTTGTTCTAGCACAGCCAAACATACTTTCATTTCTACTGAACATTCACTAATGACATTCTACAACAAACCAGGCATCCACATGTTACCTGTTTTCTTTTCAATAAATAAATAAAAATACAAACTGTGTTGTTATCAGGTTTGCCACAATATAAATCTCCATAAGGGTTTCATGGATGTGTCCTGAGTATTAGTTAATTCTTATCCCTCACACAAATTCCAGTTAACAGTGAAGATGTCCCATGTCATGCAAGAAATCTTGCACAGTTGTTGGCTTCCGAAACACTCCCCTAGCATAATTGTGTACTACTGAAGTTAGATTTGTTTGCACACACACAAAAAATGTACCAATATTGATTAATTAATTAATTTATTCACTCTGTCCAACAGAACCACAAAATACATTCAAGAATGTAGAACAAGTAAAGATACACTTAACAAAGTGAAACAGCTGTTTTGTTAGTGTATTAATAACGAACTTTGGTCAACTGCCATAAACAGATTCTGTTAAGTGAAGTTTAACATAATAAAATCAGCAATAAAACTACTATTTTGGGAGAAAAATATTGCAGCTTCCTCAGTGACATTAAATGTCTGCTTTCTATCTCTTATTCCTAGCTAAATACCTACATGACCACATTGATATTTATCGTATAACAACATTTATCTTTTTGCCATGAGAACAAAGGCAGGCTTACAATGAACATTGTTACTGTCCCACAATAAGAGGAATCCTCACCTCTTTAATCTGAATAGTTAGATAATTTGTAGGCGTGCTAAGAAAATATATTTTTAATATTCTTTTAGTACTGTATCTTCTCAATTTTTGCATTATGTCTGATTGACATTTACTGATGCCCTTTACATGAAATCATGAGGAATAAAAAATGAGCCATTAAATAATTAGTATATGAGTAAAGCAAAAAGCAATTTTGATCTTGAACTGAGCAAAATACAGTAGATTTAGTTGAGAGCAGTAAAAATAAAGTAACCGTACTCTGTCACATGTGTTTGGAGAGCTCTCTGAAAAAGATGCATGAGCTTCCAATTAAAAGTTTGCTTGTCATTTTGAAAATGAATAGGTTTGTTTTACAAATGATTTTATTTTCTGTTACAGAGACTACGAATTTTATGTACGGTCTTGTGCCAAAGCATTCATCAAACTTGGTCTAGAAAGGCATCATTCTGTTTGTATTCTTGGATTCAATTCACCAGAATGGTTCATTGCTGATTTGGCTGCAATATATGCTGGGTATGTACAGTATAGTACAGTAGAATAGAGTAGAGTTTTATTGGTCCTGGTAATAATATAGTACACAAATATTACATTCTGATGTAGGACAAGTCAATGTATAAAAAAGTATAATATTGAATTGGCATTAACTTCATTATTTCTACATTAAATGATCACTGAGTTACAATATGCAGAGCAAATATTGTACAAAAATAAAGAGAAGATATTTTAAAGCAGATCTGTGCTGGCAGATTAATATTTGTATTACAGCAACATTTACATGGTCAATCATTAAAGTTCTAGTAACATTTACATGATACATCACTAAGGGAAAGACACAAATCATTAGTGAACTTCCTGAAGGAACTCATGGTGGCTATAGAAGCAATGATAAGTCAAACATGACTTAGCAATTGACTTGAAATTAGCCAGGTCATTGATTGCTTTAATTTGTGGGATAGGTTTATTATAAATAACTTCCCCATAATACAGTGTTCCTTTTCTATTTAGGGTGGTGTTGGTGGGTCTAAATGAAAGTTTCCTTCATGTCTGGTGTTATAGGAGTCAAAATTTCATTTTTCTGGAAGAGAGTGGGATTTTACATTGAGTATCTTTTCACAAATGCGGTTGTCTCTCTCACACACAAATATACATGGAAGTGGGAGGATTTCTAGCTTTTTAAAGAGTGGTCTACAGGTTTTGTTCCATTTTACACCTCCCATTATTCTTATAATTCTTTTTTGTAGCCTACAGAGCTTTTGGCTAAGAGAAGAGTTACCCCAGAAAATAGCTCCATATTTCACTTGTGAGTATATATAGGCATAACACAGAGTTTACAGAAAATCTTTGTTGCAGCATCCCTATAATATTCTCATTAATTAGCGTGTAGTGCTTAATTTCTTACAGACATTTTAAAGAGAATAAATGCTTTTGCTGTAGCTTAGTTACTGTTTCAATATACTGTGTGTGTAGTTTTTAGTAGTGGTTGAAAGGGCAGAGTAAGTGAGTTGCAAACTGTCATAAATATAGTTTTTAAAATAGTCGGGCAGTCGATAACCACACAAAGAAGTAGATGTAGTTTTAATGTTACTCATAGTATCCTGGCTACTGCTCAGCATTTCCTCTAAGTTGCAAATAGTTGTTACTTTTCACACAAATTTTTATTATACAGGTATGATTGTATTATCAATTATCACATTAATTTGATAACAAGAGAGTGAACTGCATCATTACAAACAAGAACTTTACTGTAGACTTAGCATACTAATTCCCGGATAATTACCTGCGCACTACAACACTCATGAGCAATTGAACTAGACACCACATCCCCCCCCCCCCCCCCCCCCCATGAACCATGGACCTTGCTGTTGGTGGGGAGGCTTGCGTGCCTCAGCGATACAGATAGCCGTACCGTAGGTGCAACCACAACGGAGGGGTATCTGTTGAGAGGCCAGACAAACGTGTGGTTCCTGAAGAGGGGCAGCAGCCTTTTCAGTAGTTGCAAGGGCAACAGTCTGGATGATTGACTTATCTGGCCTTGTAACAATAACCAAAACGGCCTTGCTGTGCTGGTACTGCGAACAGCTGGAAGCAAGGGGAAACTACAGCCGTAATTTTTCCCGAGGGCATCCACCTTTACTGTATGATTAAATGATGATGGCGTCCTCTTGGGTAAAATATTCCGGAGGTAAAATAGTCCCCCATTCGGATCTCTGGGCGGGGACTACTCAAGAGGATGTCGTTATCAGGAGAAAGAAAACTGGCGTTCTACGGGTCGGAGCGTGGAATGTCAGATCCCTTAATCGGGCAGGTAGGTTAGAAAATTTAAAAAGGGAAATGGATAGGTTAAAGTTAGATATAGTGGGAATTAGTGAAGTTCGGTGGCAGGAGGAACAAGACTTCTGGTCAGGTAACTACAGGGTTATAAACACAAAATCAAATAGGGGTAATGCAGGAGTAGGTTTAATAATGAATAGGAACATAGTAATGCAGGTAAGCTACTACAAACAGCATAGTGAACGCATTATTGTGGCCAAGATAGATATGAAGCCCACACCTACTACAGTAGTACAAGTTTATATGCCAACTAGCTCTGCAGATGACGAAGAAATTGAAGAAATGTATGATGAAATAAAAGAAATTATTCAGATAGTGAAGGGAGACGAAAATTTAATAGTCATGGGTGACTGGAATTTGAGTGTAGGAAAAGGGAGAGAAGGAAACATAGTAGGTGAATATGGATCGGGGCTAAGAAATGAAAGAGGAAGACGCCTGGTAGAATTTTGCACAGAGCATAACTTAATCATAGCTAACACTTTGTTTAAGAATCATGAAAGAAGGTTGTATACATGGAAGAACCCTGGAGATACTAAAAGGTATCAGATAGATTATATAATGGTAAGACAGAGATTTAGGAACCAGGTTTTAAATTGTAAGACATTTCCAGGGGCAGATGTGGACTCTGACCACAATCTATTGGTTATGACCTGTAGATTAAAACTGAAGAAACTGCAAAAAGGTGGGAATTTAATGAGATGGGACCTGGATAAACTGAAAGAACCAGAGGTTGTACAGAGTTTCAGGGAGAGCATAAGGGAACAATTGACAGGAATGGGGGAAAGAAATACAGTAGAAGAAGAATGGGTAGCTTTGAGGGATGAAGTAGTGAAGGCAGCAGAGGATCAAGTAGGTAAAAAGACGAGGTCTAGTAGAAATTCTTGGGTAACAGAAGAAATATTGAATTTAATTGATGAAAGGAGAAAATATAAAAATGCAGTAAATGAAGCAGGCAAAAAGGAATACAAACGTCTCAAAAATAAGATCGACAGGAAGTGCAAAATGGCTGAGCAGGGATGGCTAGAGGACAAATGTAAGGATGTAGAGGCTTATCTCACTAGGGGTAAGATAGATACTGCCTACAGGAAAATTAAAGAGACCTTTGCAGATAAGAGAACGACTTGTATGAATATCAAGAGCTCAGATGGAAACCCAGTTCTAAGCAAGGAAGGGAAAGCAGAAAGGTGGAAGGAGTATATAGAGGGTCTATACAAGGGCAATGTACTTGAGGACATTATTATGGAAATGGAAGAGGATGTAGATGAGATGAAATGGGAGATACGATACTGCGTGAAGAGTTTGACAGAGCACTGAAAGACCTGAGTCGAAACAAGGCCCCCGGAGTAGACAACATTCCATTGGAACTACTGACGGCCTTGGGAGAGCCAGTCCTGACAAAACTCTACCATCTGGTAAGCAAGATGTATGAAACAGGCGAAATACCCTCAGACTTCAAGAAGAATATAATAATTCCAATCCCAAAGAAAGCAGGTGTTGACAGATGTGAAAATTACCGAACCATCAGTTTAATAAGTCACAGCTGCAAAATACTAACACGAATTCTTTACAGACGAATGGAAAAACTAATAGAAGCCAACCTCGGGGAAGATCAGTTTGGATTCCGTAGAAACACTGGAACACGTGAGGCAATACTGACCTTACGACTTATCTTAGAAGAAAGATTAAGGAAAGGCAAACCTACGTTTCTAGCATTTGTAGACTTAGAGAAAGCTTTTGACAATGTTGACTGGAATACTCTCTTTCAAATTCTAAAGGTGGCAGGGGTAAAATACAGGGAGCGAAAGGCTATTTACAATTTGTACAGAAACCAGATGGCAGTTATAAGAGTCGAGGGACATGAAAGGGAAGCAGTGGTTGGGAAGGGAGTAAGACAGGGTTGTAGCCTCTCCCCGATGTTATTCAATCTGTATATTGAGCAAGCAGTAAAGGAAACAAAAATTCGGAGTAGGTATTAAAATCCATGGAGAAGAAATAAAAACTTTGAGGTTTGCCGATGACATTGTAATTCTGTCAGAGACAGCAAAGGACTTGGAAGAGCAGTTGAATGGAATGGACAGTGTCTTGAAAGGAGGATATAAGATGAACATCAACAAAAGCAAAACGAGGATAATGGAATGTAGTCGAATTAAGTCGGGTGATGCTGATGGAATTAGATTAGGAAATGAGACACTTAAAGTAGTAAAGGAGTTTTGCTATTTGGGGAGCAAAATAACTGATGATGGTCGAAGTAGAGAGGATATAAAATGTAGGCTGGCAATGGCAAGGAAAGCGTTTCTGAAGAAGAGAAATTTGTTAACATCGAGTATAGATTTAAGTGTCAGGAAGTCATTTCTGAAAGTATTTGTATGGAGTGTACCCATGTATGGAAGTGAAACATGGACGATAAATAGTTTGGACAAGAAGAGAATAGAAGCTTTCGAAATGTGGTGCTACAGAAGAATGCTGAAGATTAGATGGGTAGATCACATAACTAATGAGGAAGTACTGAATAGGATTGGGGAGAAGAGAAGTTTGTGGCACAACTTGACCAGAAGACGGGATCGGTTGGTAGTTCATGTTCTGAGGCATCAAGGGATCACCAATTTAGTATTTGAGGGCAGCGTGGAGGGTAAAAATCGTAGAGGGAGACCAAGAGAGGAATACACTAAGCAGATTCAGAAGGATGTAGGTTGCAGTAGGTACTGGGAGATGAAGAAGCTTGCACAGGATAGAGTAGCATGGAGAGCTGCATCAAACCAGTCTCAGGACTGAAGACCACAAGAACAACAACATCCAACTAGTAATGTGCAGCACCTGCTTTCACAGTGATGTAATGTGGCATGGACTCAGCAACACCTTAAATGTATTGGAGAGCTATCCTGATCAATGACTGCACAACCATTGTCCACAACTTGTGGAGATTGATCAGAGCTGGACCCAAGGTGTGCACATATGGAGTGCTCCTCAAACCATTTTGACACTATTTTGGACTTATGGGTATGGCACTGTCTTGCTGAAGCTAAAGATCAGCCGTGTCGTGTTGAAAGAAAACAAATGGATGTACATGAATGGATAGTAAGTAGCTGTATTGTTCCTGAATAATACATGATGGCAGACATACCACGGACCCCATTTCATCCAATGTGAATATCTACAGCACAAGAATACCTTCATCTGCTTGACTGGTGCTCAGTTGGAAAGTGGGATGCATTGCCTCAAGGGACTTTTGAAGTACTTGTAACTTGCCATTGATGCCTACCTACTTGTGTAACTCGTCAGTCCAGATGACCTTTCTGTGTACTTCAAGCATCCAATGTTCAGTAAACTAGATAAATGATCAGTAGTGTCATATCTCAATGAGGAACTTGAAACTTTCAGCACACCGCAGAAGCATGCAGAGGAACTCTGGCTCAAGTTTAAAATAATAGCTGGAGAGATATGTATCCAGTAGAACATTTCATATTGAGGGTAATATCCATGGTATACAGTCACTGTAAACAAACTTCTAAAGAAACAGAGATTACTGCATCATAGGTGTAAAACAATGCGTAGGGCAGCAGATAGAGAGATGCTGAATGAAACGAGTTTGGCTGTCAAGAGAGCATTGTGTAATGCCTTCAATGACTACTGTAGCAGAATGTTGTCAAGTAATGTTTCATAGAACCCAAAGAAGTTCTGGTCATATGTAAAGATAAAAGATCAGTAGTGTCATATCTCAATGAGGAACTCTAAACTTTCAGCACAGCACAGGGGCATGCAGAGGAACTCTGGCTCAAGTTTAAAATAATAGCTGACCTTACACTGGACAGATATGTATCTAGTAGAACAGTTCATAATGAGGGGAACATCCATGGTGTGCAGTTGCTGTAAAGAAACTTCTAAAGAAACAGAGATTACTGCAGCAAAGTTAGCATCCACTCTCTAGTGAGAGAGACAGAAACTGAAATTGGGCATAGCAAAATAGGAAAGCAAAAGCTTAAATGCTTAACTCCATTTTCAAATGTTCCTTTACAAAAGATCATCTGGGAGAATTGCCCCAATTTAATCCTCATACTACTGAAAAGATGAATGAAGTAAGTATTAATGTCACAGTGGTGTTGAAAAACAGCTGAAATCATTAAAATTGAACAAAGCTCTAGGCCCCAAGGGAAGGGCAGCACAAATGGTCACAGGTTTGTTTAATCTGTGGGAGAGTGTTACAGAAATACTGAAGGAACTGAACCAGAAGACTCTTGAAGATAGACGTAAAGTATCCTGAGAAAGTCTATTGACAAAGTTTCAAGAACCAACTTTAAATGATTATTCTAGGAATACACTACAACCACCTACATATCACTCACATTAGTATTGTGAGGATAATACTAGAGTAATTACTGCATGCACAGAGGCAATGAGACAGTCATTCTTCCTGCTCTCAATATGTGAATGGAACATGAGGAAACCCTAATAACTGGTACAATGGTATGTACCCTCTGCCATGTCCTTATGGTGGTTTGCATAGTAGATGTAGATATAGATTTATAGATTTAGCTGTGCTGTAGATTTATTTACAGTTGCTTGTAGTTGACTTGAGGTGTTTCCTGTAATAAGGATGCTTGTGTCATTTGCAAAAAAAAAAAAAAAAAAAGTATTTTAGTGCAGTGCCTTTACTTCCATATGCTTAGAGCTTGTCCAACAGTACATTGCAGTCCAGTATGTTGAAGGCTTTACTTGAGTCTAGAGAAATGCCAGTGGCAATTTGTTTTTTGTCCATTGTTTGCAGGGCATTGTGTATAAAATTATAGATGGCACTAGTTGTTGATTTATTTTTTCTGATTTCAAGATGAGTGTCAGTAACCATTTTGTTTTCCTCTAAACCTTTCATTAACCTATTATACATTATCTTTCCTATGATTTTACTAAAGCCTGATAACAAGGCATTTTCTTATAAACCAGGACAAAATTAGCAATTTTTGAACAGTCTGGAAATATGACTGTCAGAAAAGATGATTGGACTATGTCTGCAAGTTGTAGTGAAATGTTTATATTACATTGCTTTATTATGCAATCAGAATACCATAAATTCCTGAAAATATTTTTCTTAAGTATTGATGCAACATGGATGATTACATCTGAAATTGTTCCATAAACATAGATTGAAGAGGGACATGACTGCACTTTTTTCTGTTTCTTTCTGGTATGTGTTCTACCACTGACTATTAAATTATTTTTGATATTTACATAGCAATAGCTGAAAAGATTTGTGATGTGTTGGGAATTAGTTAGACTCCTGTTCTCATTTTTGGGGACACTTTATTTGCTTCCTTCTTTCTTACTTTCCATACTGGTTGGCTTTTATTTGCTGATCCATACTGATTGGCTTTTATTTGTTGATTCTGTTATGAACTTATTGGCCATTTTTTTCCTGACATATCACTCATTTGTAGATTGGAATATACTTCTGAATGTAACTGTTCAGAAGTTGGGGTATGTTACTATTTTTTCCTTTGTTTGAGTAAGTCTCTTTTCCTTGACTTGAGATTTTGGTACCTGTTGTTATCCACCTAATTGATTTCGAAATTGTGCCTCATATTACTTGTGTTTTGAGAGGGAATGCAATACCAAAGTAATCACTGAAGATGCTAGAGAATTTCTTGAACTTTTTGTTGGCTCATCTAATTGTAAGACTTCTTCCCACCTTTCTCCTGATGATAGGATATTGAAAGTTTCTGTATTATGTATATTGGAACTTCTTGCTGCTACAGTTCTTTTGTAGTTCTGGTTGGATAGCAAGTAGCACTCTCAAGAGTAACACCTTGAGTTTCATGATCATGATTATACATTTTGCAGCATATAATGCACTATTGCAAATTGCCTTATTTAACTCACCAACAGAAGAGATACTGCATGACACTTCATGTTCGTATACCAGTAAAACTCAAAATAACTTGAAAAATCTTCTCTCAAGTATGTTAGTTACAGTTCTCATACTACAGGCCCTTAGTAAGGATATTTTTGTTGATGTGGATCTTGGATGTGCCTTGAAGTTATGGTATTAAGTCCTAATAAAACTGCATTAAACCAAATATGGGTCTTATTGCTCCATAAACAGATGTGCATTTACTTCTACCCATTTCTTCAAATGAGTTTGATCTACTTGTATTGCCTCTAGTAACTGGAATGCTTTTTATGTCTGATTAACAGGAACTTAAGTATCTAAAATAAAACTATTTGTATTTGTTGTTACAGGGGAATTGCTGCTGGAATTTACACAACCAACTCACCAGAAGCTTGCCTGCATTGTGCCATCAATAGCCGGGCAAATATATTTGTAGTACAGGACAAGAAACAACTTGACAAAGTGCTGCAGATACGGTCCCAAATACCACACCTGAAAGCTATTGTGCAGTATGAAGGAAAGCCAGAGGAGGAGGGAGTGCTAAGTGTAAGTTTATGTAATACAACAAAGTAAACAACTATTATACAACAAAACAACCATATTGTCCTCAATATAAGCTGCAACCTTAATTCTGATTGGGGAAAAATAGAGAGAAAATCAGTGAAGAAAACTTTATGTCAAATTCATTACTCATTTATGAAAACTGTGATACAATCACTATTAATCACAATTTTATGCTGTATTGTAGGTAAATTGCACAGAAATACCAACCTTCTAATCACTGTCCTCACTGATGTCACTGTTAATTTCTTTACTGGCAAATACTTGCCAGAGTCAGAATTTTTATTACTCTCTTCCTAAAGGGTCCTCATTACCATCCAGGGCATTGGACACAAAGCACAATGAAGAGAAAATTCACTCACACATAAGGCCAGCTGATGGCTTTATGATATCTTTCTGTAAGTCTGTGAAAATAGTACTTTCAGATACATGTATATCACAACATCAGGTACCTGTGATATTGTTGCTTCATTCCAAACTGACAAACTAGTGCAACAGGTAGTTAACATTTCTATGGTGGGAAAATATATGGGATTTGTAGGATCATCCAAATAAATCACACCGTAATTTTGGCGAAATAATGGTGAAAAAGTGCAGCTTTATATTTGGGCTGCTGTGGTACTTTTGCCTAACAGAATGAATGAATGAATGATGTAACATTCTTGATTTTATGGCGTAGTTGTTTTCAGCATACAGTAGTTCCAATATAGATCAACAAACACTGTCTTGGTGTGTGTGACAAATAAATTTGCATCCACAAATATCTTTACATGTAGATACAGATGTAAGCCGGTGGGTGCCATCCTGGTAATTGCAACTGTTCTTTCAATAATTTGTACTTAAAATTATCCAGTTTTCCTCAAGCCAAAGCACCTTTGAGTGCAAATATATTGTCCTGATGAAAGCTGATATTTTTATTTTTTTTATTTTTTGGAAGAGTGGCCTCTTCTCACAGATCTTCTCTTTCTGTGGTTCTAGATGACTTGTGCAGTAGACGTACACAGCAGTTACCATTTTACCTTTAGAAGGTAATCAATAAGAAGAATCCCTCATGCATCCCAGAAAACACAAACCATAATGAAACTTCCTGGCAGGTTAAAACTGTGTGTCAGACTGAGACTTGAACTTGGGAACCAACTGAGCCACCCATACATGACTTATGACCAGCTAGCTTTGCAGGAGAACTTTTGTAAAATTTGGAAAGTAGGAGATGAGGTAATGGCGTAATGGCAGAAGTAAAGCTGTGAGGATGGGTCGTGAGTCATGCTTGGGTAGCTCAGCTGGTAGAACACTTGCCCACACTATGCAAAGGTCCAACGTGAGTTTCAGTCTGGCACGCAGTTTTAATCTGCCATGAAGTTTCATATCATTGCGCAGCTCCACTGCAGAATGGAAATTTCATTCTGGAAACATCCCCCAAGCTATGGTTAAGCTATGTTTCCACAATATCCTTTCTTCCAGAAGTGCTAGTCCTGTACGTTTTGCAGAACTTTTGTGAGGTTTGAAAGGTAGGAGACGAGGTACTGGCAGAAGTAAAGCTGTGAGGATGTGTCATAAGTCACTCTTGGGTAGCTCAGATGGTAGAGAACTTGCCTGCAAAAGGCAAAGGTCCTGAGTTTGAGTCTCAGTCTGGTTCACATTTTAATCTGCCAGGAAGTTTCATATCAGTGCACACTCTGGTGCAGAGTGAAAATTTTGTTTTTGAGAACATGCCACAATCTTTCCAGCAATCTGAATCAACTTCATTCCAGCTACTGCTTTGGTTTCTGTGGTGTTGTTTCATTTCTCTCCTGAAGTAATGGACTCACAACCGATCCACAATAACAAATCAATGCACAAAATCTATTGAATTCTTTTTAAACTGGCACAACACTACTGAGAAATTTGTTTTCATCATAATGTTTTGACAGCATCTCGAAAAAAAAATTTCTTGTAATTAATTCTACATGTAATATGAACCATACCCTTTCTTATGGAAAGGGCTACGTGTGTTATCTAGTTCATAAGCATGTAATCACTAATTATCTAATACCTCTCATTATTTTCATCTTTGGTTGAAGTTACCAGATGTGAATCATGCTCTGGAGAAGAATGACATGAAAATGACAATAAACCTCTGTATAAACCTCCATCAACTTTGGATGTCCTTTCATTGGTGAGAACAACTCGCAATGCAGAATTTAATGGCAGCATGCTATTGCAGTTAATTCACTTGAACAAAAAACCCACAACTTGGCTGCTTTAAAAAGTTGCAGAAATAAATATCAAGTTAACACTTGACTTCCATTGTACAACATACAGCAACACAATAAAAACAACATACCATATCTATACCAAGCTGTGAAGTTCTCTCTTTATTCTCAGTATCCCCATTACATATTATTATTATTATTATTACATCCTTTATATTGTAGCACAATAAAATGCTACAACAGGCTCATTTTTATTATCATAACTGTGACACTTAACCAGTTCATCTCTCGTTTATGTTTATCAGCAAATATTATATTTCTTTTCAGTGGGATGATGTTATCACACTAGGCAATGCAGAAGATGATGTTGAGTTAGACAAAATTTTATCGACTTTGGCTGTTAATGAATGCTGTACCTTGATATACACGGTAAGTGCAATTATAATTCATCACTTATGTCTTATTCTTGAAAGAATTGTAAGTAAAACCTATCAATAACCAGGCCTTTAGAAGTAATATTTCTACAAGGAGAAGTAGAAAACATTACTGACCAAATACATTCTGTCTCTTATGCAACCCTCAAATTTTAAAAAATACAGTACACCAGTGAACAAATTGTATATTAGATAGCAAAAACACAAGCAACAGAATGTTCTTAATAAAGAGGCAACTAATTAAGGCAATTGGCACTCTGGTGCTATGCAACAATGGACACTGGGCCTCTAATTATTTGTGAACAATGAACACTGCTTATCAAATAATTCAAATTACAACAAAATCCGTATAGTTTGTAGGAAGTTTAAACTGCACTGAAACATTATACAACAAAAAAATACTTCTGTTCCCTCGTGGGTCTCAATTAAATATTAAAAAATGTGCCGTTATTCTTAATGCATGTAGCAAACTGTTACTTTTTTGACAGAACTCTGATATAAATATCAAGCAAACCATACTAAAAAGTCAGCTATTTACCACAAATGGGAGGAAAATAGCAACATTTTTCTTTTGGAATAGTGACTGTGTTACTACTTTCATTATGCTTACAAATAACATATGCAGGAACAAATACAATATACCAGTTTAACAGATGTTATAGGCTACTGAAGTAATTTAAAGTTAATGCTCTGTGTGTTATTTTGAGTCTCTCTATTCAAAAAATATCACTGCATCAAACAGTTAATGTATGTGTATGAGTATTTTCAGTGTTCTATGTTTTTTTAAGTACATGTGTGTAGCTGCAGCTGTTTAAGTACTTGTAGATAATGCAATAATCAGTCACATCCTGAAAAACATCTGACTGCATAATTCACAGAAAATTATTTTAAACCCTAGCAAAGACAGCAGAATATATTATAGAAATGAATCCTTTTACAGGTACAGCTGCTGTTTCTGCAAAAGGCCACTGTTGCCATGTAAGTGCAGATAGCTGTGCTAATAAAGCAAATCGCTACCCTCCAAGTGAAGTGAGCCTTCATCTCTTACAATGACAATGCTTTATGGGCGGGGGCTGATATCACCAAATATTTGGAGCAAACGTCTCCCAATATCATCCACCACATGACATTACAACCACAAATGTAAACTGGTAGTGGCAGTGGTTGGTCTCTAGGAAGAAAGCTGTTAACTTTTCTTGACAAAACACATGACATTAACAGTCCCTCAGGTATGCAGGTGCCACATGTCTGTCTATCCTTCCACCCTACTCACACAATGTGAAGCTGATATCAAACATCAGCACAATATAAACAGATCTTCTATCAGAACCTACATTTGTCAGTTAATTTTGATATGAATTTGTAAGACAATTCACTGCTGTTGGTGTTTTTAATCTAATCATCAAAGGAAGTGAAGTTAAACATTAACAAATAGAAACAGCTAATAAAGTTGAGTTAATTATTAATTCATGTTATTGTCATTGTTGTCATTGGGCTCTTCAGTTTGAAACCTGGTTAGATGAAGTTCTCTACGCTAATCTATCATATGCAAGCCTCTTCATCTCTGTATAACTAGTGCAACCCACATCCATTTCAACCTGCTTAATGTATTCATCCCTTGGTTTCCCTCTATAATTTTTACCCCCCACACTTCCCTCCCTTATTAAATTGATGATTTATTGATGCCTCTGGATATGTCTTACCAACAAATCCCTTCTTTTAGTCTAGTTGTGCCATAAATTTCAATTTTCCCCAATGTGATTCAGTAACTCCTCATTAGTTACTCAATCAACCCATTCAAGGCTACTCTCCAGACAAATATTTCATTAAACAGGTGTAACTACGGCAAAATTCCAAACACTATAATTAGCAGCACTTGATTGTTTCCTATTTCCGGTTTCTTTAACCTTAGATGAATGGGCAAAAATAAATACATAAAGTAACAAAAAGAGATGTGATAGGTCCGACAGTCCTAATGTTTCATTTACGTTCCAGAACAATCAAGACAAAAATTTTCAACATCAGTGTCAAATATACTTCTTATATTGTTTATTAGTATTTAAATTTACCATACATTTCTTTAAGAATGAGGTCATATTCCTCTGAAAATCAAATTATTCAGTGTATAAAACATACTTGAACATTTAAAACCATTTTATTGGAATTCTAAAAGTTCACATTCTTACATGTTATGAATTTAGGATTGTCACACATAGTATTATACAATTTAGTGCACAGTATGCTCTCATAAAAAGTAATTGACACTTGTTATTCCCTTCTCAATGGTAATCCCAGATAGATGTGCTGCCAGCTGGTGGTTGTTCCTTGGGAAATGCTCCTGGCTAGCTCTCTGTGCACTGTGTTTGCTTTGTATGCTACAAATGCATTTTTACCAGCAATGTTCAAAATGGCGTAAAACGTGTGCAATGACCAGCATGTTGTTTGCTTTTCAACATTATATTATGAACACATTTCATCAACCACATTCACTGCATTCTTTGTTGAGTTACAGAACATATAATCTCTGGCTTCTTCAAAGTACCTGTTGCTTTATCGATTTTATTGAGTATATGCATTGATGACAGCAAAATTACACCTTTGGCACAAATGGCACCAGTGCGAAATTGTCGCTAAATCTGAATACTGATCAATGTATTTCCCTTTTCATGTGTGGTGACAAATGCAAAGGATTTTTATTTCTGTGCACTATTCAAAAGAGTGTAATCTGAGAATAGAGAGAGTGGAATATTTCCTGAATGGTTGAAATATGCTGAAGTTAAGCCACTGTTTAAGAAGGGAGATAAAGAAATAGCATCAAATTTCCATCCAATTTCACTTTTGCCAGCATTCTCAAAAATTTTAGAAAAGGTAATGTACAATTGGCTTTATAACCATTTTATCACAAATAACATACTGTCAAAGTCACAGTTCGGATTTCTAAAGGGTTCTGATATTGAGAAGGTTATCTAAACTTACAGTGAAGATGTACTTAATTCATTAGGCAGAAAATTGCAGACAACTGATACATTTTCTGATCTGTCAAAGGCATTTAACTGTGTAAATCACAATATCCTTTTAAGTAAATATTATGGTGTATCAGGAAATGCTGCAAAATGGTTCAAGTTTTATATCCCTGGCAGCAAACAAATGGTATTATTAAGAAAGAGACATGTATTAAGCCATCAGGCATCATCCAACTGGGAACCAATTACATATGGGGTCCCACAAGGTTCCATCTTAGGGCCCTTACTTTTTCTTGTGTATATCAATGACCTTCCATCAGTAACATTACCAGATGCCAAGTTTGTTTTATTTGCCAATGATACAAACATTACAATAAATAGCAAATTAAGTGTAGTCTCAGAAAGATCGGCTAATAAAATATTTGTGGACATTAATCACTGGTTCCTAGACAATGCTTTGCCACTAAACTTTGAAAAAACACACTATATGCAGTTCAGAACTTGTAAGGGGTTTCCCACGAGTATATGCCTAACATATGATGACAAGCAGATAGAAGAAGTGGACAGTGGTAAATTCTTGGAGTTACAGCTTGATAATAAATTCAACTGGGACGAGCACACCACAGAACTACTGAAGCGTCTTAACAAATCTCTATTTGCACTGCAAATTGTGTCAGACACAGGGGATATACAGAAATGAAAAAGTTGGCATACTATTCTTACTTTCATTCCATAATAACAAACGGGATTATTTTTTGGGGTAATTCATCAAGCCAAGCTAAAGTTTTCTGAGCACAAAAACGTGCAATAAGAATTATATGTGGTGTGAACTCAAGAACATTCTGCAGAAACCTGTTTAGGGAACTAGGGATACTAACTACTGCTTCCCAATATAATTATTCCTTAATGAAATTTGTCATTAAAAAATATCACTTTTTCAAACCAACAGCTCAATTCAAGGAATCAGTACTAGAAATAAGAATAATCTTCACAAGCATTTAAAGTCACTTGCTCTTGTACAAAAAGGTGTACATTATTCAGGAACACACATTTTCAATAACTTGCCAGCAGCCATAAAAAGCTTAACAACCAATGAAAATCAGTTTGAGAGAAGCCTAAAGGATTTATTGGTGGCCATTTCCTTCTACTCCATTGATGAATTTCTCAGTAGAACCAACTGATTTGGTTATATATAAACAAGGATGCTGTAACTTACCAAACTAAAGCACTGGTATGTTGATAGAGACAATAACAAACACAAACACACACACAAATTTCAAGCTTTCGCAACCCAAGGTTGCTTCATCAGGAAAGAGGGAAGGTGAGGGAAAGATGAAAGGATGTGGGTTTTAAGGGAGGGGGGTAAGGAGTCATTCCAGTCCCGGGAGCGGAAAGACTTACCTTAGGGGGAAAAAGGGACAGGTATACACTCGCACACACACTCATATCCATCCGCACATATACAGACACAAGCAGACATATACTGCTTGTCTGCTTGTGTCTGTATATGTGCGGAAGGATATGTGTGTGTGTGTGTGTGCGCGCGTACGCACGCGAGTGTATACCAGTCCCTTTTCCCCCCTAAGGTAAGTCTTTCCACTCCCGGGACTGGAATGACTCCTTACCCTCTCCCTTAAAACCCACATCCTTTCGTCTTTCCCTCTCCTTCCCTTTTTTCTGATGAAGCAACCGTGGGGTGTGAAAGCTTGAAATTTGTGTGTGTGTTTGTGTTTGTTATTGTCTCTATCAACATACCAACGCTTTTGTTTGGTAAGTTACAGCATCCTTGTTTTTAGATATATTTTTCCCACGTGGAATGTTTCCCGTTATTATATATATCTAACTTCTGCATCATTTCAGTGCAGTAATGTGTTCATTGTAAATAAGTGTGTGTGTATGTGTGTGTGTGTGTGTGTGTGTGTGTTTGTATTAGTACAATCTAAATTTTTCACCATATCAGTGCAGTTCACTGTAAATAAGTATTGCAGTAGTTCTATTATATGTTTATTACTTTATAAATTAAAAAAATGCATTTTTTAAATTTTAAATTCAGTGCATTAATACAATCTTAGTAAATGAGTGTTTTTAAAATGATTCTTTCATATAGTGCTCATTAAAAAAAATGACAATCATTCCACTTGGGACCTGTGGAAGGTACATTAGCTTATTTGTTTCAGTTGTAAATATTAGTCATGTGTTATTGTTTTTCTGACATGTTTTATATCCTGGAGGACCTCCTCACTTCAGAACAATTGGAATGACAGCAAATCTAATCTAATCTAAAAGTATTCTAGCAAGAGTGTAGCTTGTGAACCAACTGTCAAGGGTAATATTCCTTCCTGTATTCTTCACTGGCTCTACAAGTCTGAGCACATCATCATCAGCTGCTTCACCAACTTTGAAGAAACTTGCAGGTTGTAGTCCCACATACACTTCCAAATTTTACACATAGCATGTTTTTGCATCTGCCATGATAAATGTTTTGATCCCACACTTTGAAGAAATGTACATTCTGAAACAACAATGCCCCAAAAATGATAGCAACATTTCATCCACTGTTAAATAATCACAAGTTGTGTATTGCCTTACATAGTTTTTTGTGAATCTCTCCATAACATCATGTAAAGGGACCAACTTATCCCTTTTTTCACATTACTCACCTGTATGAATATTATCCAGTCTGACAAATCCCAAAAGAAAAGAAAATCTTCAAAGTGATGTACTGAAGAGAAGATATCTGTCACTGTGCCACATGTGTCCCAAAAGTCTTCCATATTCATTTTGCCTCTGGGTCTTATAAAGAGGTTTTTGATGATCTATGTAAATATTAGTGCTCTCCATTATCAAACTCAGCAAATCATCATCAACGAACAGTTTCCGGACCTCAGCAATGGTGTTACCATTCTGGCTTCCCCACTGACTCCAGGCAAATGTGTAATTATATTGTGAGATCTGTTAAGGATATTTTGGTTGGGAACATCTTTCAGCCAAGTCATTTATCTGTCTCTTGAAAACCAACAGGGGATGATTCACTAGTAGAGGGATTGGAACCAGCCACACTAGTTGGTAGGGATTCTTAATTAATGTTAGTGAGTGTACTCACATTTCTGATGGCAATAAAAACATTATCTTTGCTGTCAAGCTGTTTGTCACTCATTTCATTTATTGTGTAGTTATCACTTTCACAGACAAAATTAGGATCTACATCCAAATGGTTGTTATTATCATTCTAATAACAGTTCTTCAATTTCTTCCTCACTTAGTGCGTGCTGCCAAGCCATTTTTTAGCAGTTTCATTGCTCACAGTTGCTACAACAAGACAAGTGCATAAGCAGAAAAAGCTAAAGTAAGTGGCTGGACTGAGGCTCTCAGGCCCATAACACACTTCTTCCCACATCAACAATGAACTAGTGAATGAAGAGGAATGACGAAACAAGTAGTGGCCTCTAGGAACATTAACTGAAAGCTACAATGAATGTCTTACTCATAAGAAGTGTAGTCTAGTAGATATTTTTAAAGCAAAATCTGCCTTGATCTGGATGAACCAGCCTGTTCATTCTAAACTTAAAAGAGAGGCATCTATTTGAGAACAAAGGTTATTAAACCAGTACTACTTGTTCTTACAACATTATTATTACCAATTCAGGTGGAATATCACCATAACAAGCAATAACTTTAGCACAAGCAGAACCAGTAAGAATAATGAAATAAGATGAAACAGAAGAAGTGATTTTTGAGTTTGGTAGAAAAGGAGGAAGATTAGGGTTTAATATCCTGTCGCAATCATGATTATTAGAGGTGAAGGGCAAGCTCTGATTGTTTCAAGGATGGGGAAGGAAACTGACCATGTCCTTTCAAAGAGACCATCCCGGCATTTCTACAGAGCAACTTGGGATAATCACATACAACCTAAATCAGGATGGCCGAAAGTGGATTTGAACTATTTTCCTCCAAAATACGAGTCCACTGTGCTAACCACTGCATCACTTCACTCAGTCTGAGTCTGATGGATACAAACTACAATAACTTTCAAAGTTTAAACTAGTTGGTGGCCATTGCATTCCTCCATCCAGTTCAATTCCAATTAATAAAAATTACCTACTGGCATAAGAAATAGGTATTTGTAGTAACATACCTGACAGGCTTCTAAAAGTACAATTATTAGGTAATGCTATACTTTTGAGAATTGTAAGTGCAGTCACACAAATATTAAAAAGAAGTAAAATGAAAGGATTATAAGGTATTATTAGCCAAGAGACCTGAGGTTGTTCAGCTGCCTGATGCAAGTCTTTCTATATAACATGACTTCACTGACTTGTGAGTCAATGAATAAGAGAGGAAATGATTAGGATAAAACAAACATACAATTCTCAAGTTAAGAAAGTCTCAAACCTTGCCAGGAAATGGAACTCAGGACTCTGCGATCTAGAGGCAGCAATGCTAACCCCTAGCCACGAACTGTGGACAATAAGTAGTAGTAGTAATAGTATAAATCCACAGCAGCTATTCAAAATAACTAACAAACAGCACCATTTATGTTAATTATATCATGTTGTTCTCTAGTCTGTATTAGATATTTAATAATAGCTGCTTTAGCCATCAGGATTAGTCTCTGATGGCTATGTATCTATGTACATATGTATCTGGACTCATTCTATACCTTTGGAAGTTCTCTTCAAGGATCCCATCTACACAACATGGTGCATGAATGAATATTGTATAAAAATGAATTTAGGAGGCTGTTTTATAAGAAAAGACTCTCAATTATTTTATGTTTAAATTAGCGCAATTATTTTTTTCCATTCATATGTCATAAAAGTTAACTGACACCACTATCTTCTCATAAATTAATAAAAAATGTTTCTTATCACCAGTCAGGAACTGTGGGAAATCCAAAAGGAGTGATGCTCAGTCATGACAATTTGACGTGGACAGCACATTGCACAGGTTCCAGACTGGATCTGGCTAATGGTGAAGACTCTTTGGTCAGCTATCTACCTCTCAGCCACATTGCAGCACAGGTAAATTTATTGCTTTACTGTGTAAGTTACAGCAATTGCTATTTATTTCAAGAGTATAGGTGAAGTGAGTAGAGTTGTAGAAGACCCCTGAAGTTTCCCCAGAATGGTGGGATTTTCAGAACATGTGAATAAATGACAGAATGAATGAATGAGACATGCCCTCATTCTCATTGTGAACACAAAGTTTGGAAGTCTGATCCTTTTTTGTTGCAGATTGTGGATATTTATGTCAGCATGTCATATGCAGTTGCAGTTTATTTTGCAGATAAAGATGCTCTCAAGGTAGGTATTGCAAAGGCTTTCTTATTTGCTGCTTATATAGCCTGAAACAAATTCTATTTTCTTAATTTATTTCTTTGTCTGTAGGGGAGTCTGATACAAACTCTGAAAGAAGTTCGGCCCACGCAATTTGTGGGCGTGCCTCGAGTCTGGGAAAAAATTAGTGAGCAGATGACAAAAGTTGGAGCAGAGACAACGGGAATAAGAAAAACAATAGCATCATGGGCCAAGAGCCAAGGAATACAACACAATCTTGACTTAATGAATGGGTAAATGCTTCTTGTTCTGCTAATGGTGTATTTTCAAAGACTCTTGCTTTTATACTTGCACTTGCCAAGTGATTTAGAGAAAAAAATGAAAAAATTTACAGTATATTTAGCTCTTACAGGTAATAAAACGGTATTAACATAACAGTGACAATATTGGATCTCAGTGGAAATAGTTTGTATTTGCGAAGGAATATTGGTGTACAGTAAATAATGGTTCTACTGCAATGCCATCAGTCACAAAGTTCATTGATATGTTACATTCAGCTAAAAGAGTACAAAACATGAGGCACACAAAACTGTAGCATGACAAGCATACTTGACAGCATTCCGAGGAACTCATTTCAATGAAATTCACTCCATCATATTTAAGTGAAATGTCAGGATGATATCTGGTTCCTCCTCATAAAACCATCACAACTGAGCAGTTTGTCCCACTCTCACTATTACGTTTGCAAGTGTAATGTAATACAGTGGGATGAGGGTACACCCCAAGTCCGGGTGTTGTGTCTTGTTCCTTTCTGCATTCAAGTGCATATCTCGCTGAGAGATGCAAATGTCACATATTGCCACCAGTAATAGCTCTTGCACCACTCTAGTCACTACAAGAAAATCATTGGTTCTGATTTTGTTGATCTCCTTTACTACACAGTCTTAAAGAGGTGCTACACATAGTGCACTGATACCTTCGAAGTTAAACACATGCCATTCACCTAGCCGTATTCCACAGTTATTAATTTATTCTTTTGCCCAAGACATGTGCTTCTGACATTCCAAGCAGTCCTGAACAACAGTGCTGAGGCAGCTGAAAGTGTGGACATACACAGTCATTAGGAAATGTTCCTTTTTTACAATATGTCCCACTGTATCAAAAGGCTTATTTCTTCATTTGGCAAAGAAAGCAGGGAAGCCATAATTCCCCTCAACACAATATTCACTCATAATATGTCTAGCGAAATAAAGTGTATGGCAGGAAATAGAAATATGCTTAAAACAACACTGAAGCTGTTTTCTCTATAACTGTTCTAGCTTCATAGAAGAATTCTTGAAAATAAGAAAATAAACCATGACACATTTCTGAATGGCCAGTTTTTAGTCATATTTGAAATTAGTGTAACTGCTGGACAAATGAACATCTAATTTTGATTTTTACAGAAGAATGTCTCAAGAAATACACTTCTTTATAGAAAGAAGGTTTAAAATAAAACTTTTCTGCTCAGAATGTATGGGAAAGGATCTCAAGGTAACTGTAATAGTTAGTCTGGTCACATGGTGTACCAAGTCATAGGACCTCAATCGTTTAGAGTTCTTTCTTTGAGGTACCTGAAAAAGATCACATATGTAGAGTCCCTTCCAGATATGCAGACAATGGAACAATACATTCATGGTGCCTGTGACACCATTTGGTCACAGGATTGCATATTTGAATGTTTACTTCTGTCACTGCAGCATGCTTCGAGTCCTGTGGAGGCCACTTCGAACTCCTTTTCTAACAGCATTCTCATCACAGCATGGTGTGGACTGTGTTGTACTTTACAGGCATGATGAATTAATAAACACCTGTAGTATACACTCCATGCATTTCTAGCCATATAGCCTATATTCGCCCCTCAGGGATTATTTCCTACAGTTTGTCTTCATTTAGAAAAATCACCCTGATCTTGTCTTTTCTTCTTGCCCATCATGATACATTGTTATATTGTATGTACATAAACTTAGTTTTATGGTTGTACTATTTGTTGTTTTTGTCAATTTTACTATAATCACAATATTTTGTTAGAACATTCATTCATTTATGTTCAGAACTGAGTGTTAAATCTATGAAACTGTACTCCACTATGTAGGATAAGACAGATTGCTACTAACCGTAAAGAAGACACTAAGTTGCAGACAAGCACAATTAAAAGACACTTATGCAAAGATTTTGGACACAGTCTTCATCAGCTAAAGAGAAACAGAGAGACACATGCCATTCATACAAACAAGCTAGCACACCTCAGGCACAAATGACCACCAACTCTGGACAACTCAGGACAGCATGCAACTAGCTGTACTACTTGTGATTGACACCATCAGCTCTGCATTATATTTATCATAAATAGTGCATAGTTTTTAGTTTAACACTGATTTTTAAGACACTATACTAGAGATAAACATATTTTTCAGTAAGTTTCATCCTTGCAGGGTTCACTATAACTCAATCTGGTATATGATGGCCAGCATGCTTGTGTTTAAGAAAGTGAAACGTCTTCTGGGATTTGACAGATGCCAGAATTTCTTTTCAGCAGCTGCACCACTTTCCAATGATGTTAAGAAATATTTGATGAGCCTTGACATACCTGTGATGGAGGTAAGTGTTTTCAAAATTCCTAATAACAGCTAGCGTAACAGTAAAGAGAAAGCTAACTTAATCAAAGAAATAGGTTATGCAGGCAAGATGGATAAACATCTCCATAACTGCACTTAATAACTCTATTCATTTTCATCAATCAAGGTTTTTGGCATGTCAGAGTGCTCAGGCCCTCATACTTTGGCTATGAGTAGGAACTTCCGCCTAGAAAGTGTTGGAAAAGCACTACCTGGCCTGGAAACCAAATTGCATAATGAAGACGAGGAAGGAGAGGGGGAGGTAATGTAACTCAGTGAAAATTTCATAATCGTCACCCCGAAAAAAATTTAAAATATGATTGTACTGGACAACACACTGATGAAACCTTTTTATGGTTGCAGATATGCTTGTGGGGACGGCATGTGTGTATGGGGTACCTATCTGATCCAGAAAAGACTAGTGAAGCTATTGATGAAGAAGGTTGGTTACATTCTGGTGATTTGGGAACCATTGATGAAAGTGGATTTGTTTATATTACAGGACGTCTCAAGGTAAATAATGGATTTTATTTTAATTTATTAATATATGAGAGCTTGATAGACTATTGTTGCTTACAGATACATCTTTGTAGTAAATCATAGCTTGGGAGGAAAGGTTAATATGGTGTTCGTATAACATATTCACTGCTTTTGTATAAGTGTGTTATAAACAACGTCACATTCCATGAATGTATTTGTTGGCATTTAATCCAATTACTTCTTAAAACTGCATACTAGGACTGCTTCTGATCCTGTAAGTGAGATGTCTCATACATAAACAAGTATTTCCTGTCTGAATCGGAATGAATAATGGGAACATTGTGGGACAAAATTTACTGAATCTGGTGTAGTAAAGACAGACATATATTTTATTTTATGTATTTATTAAAATCAAGGAAGAATGCTGAATCTTAATATTGGGGATTTTGAAACTTCTTCCTTAGGAAATATGTGAAACTGGGGGTAACACATAAAAGTGCTGGAGGAAAACAGAAATATAACCAAGCCTGGCTTAGAAGAAGTAGGTGGTGATGTGAAGGGGCACAATGGAACAATGTGCTAATAAAGTATAATATTGGGCTGCTGGAATGGATGGATCAAAGATAAGAGCTTAACTCAGTAGATACTTGACAATGAAAAAGAGCATAGGGAGAGGAATTGAAATGGCAGGAAATATCAATAAGAGGCTCTGCCATGAAAATACAGAATATAAACTGGAAAATGAAAGAAGGAAAGCTGCTGATGAGAAGGAAAAGGTGTGTTTCATGAATTTTCATTGACATTATTGGCTGATTGTATCTTTTCAGACTTCCAGCTGCCATAATTCCATTGTGTGAGTGTTACAAGATGGAGCTTATTGACCTATGACTTTGTTGAGTATTCAACAAATGATAAAAAACTCATCAACCTAATGTTTTTTAATAAATTACTGGGGTGTGTATTTTTTCCTTGTTGTCATAAACATTTATTTTGTAAAATAATGGAGTTGAAATTGATAAAATATTTACTCAAAGAAGAAAAATATGACTGCATATGAATACATGCTGCCAATGCTGATTTTCATGTCTGTACTTTAGTAATTACAAGCACTGTGATTCTATCTTTTTTGTCTTAGTTGGATAAATTCCTTTCGTTCACATTACTATTTCTGAGCTGTGCTCTTTAAAGATAGTCTGTCTATTTAATTTAGACTCATTACTCCTTTGCTCTCTCATATCTGCATTTCTCCCTGGCATGCACATATCGTATGTACTCAAAATAAAAGATTCACAGTAAATGCATACTAACTATTCCATCTCCATACTTTTTTTTATCTTACTTATTGATCAATGTTCCAAGTACCACTATATTTCAGTCTGTTGTCTCAAAACCTGTACATGTCAAATGAACTGGGTGAGTATGTACACTCCTGGAAATTGAAATAAGAACACAGTGAATTCATTGTCCCAGGAAGGGGAAACTTTATTGACACATTCCTGGGGTCAGATACATCACATGATCACACTGACAGAACCACAGGCACATAGACACAGGCAACAGAGCATGCACAATGTCGGCACTAGTACAGTGTATATCCACCTTTCGCAGCAATGCAGGCTGCTATTCTCCCATGGAGACGATCGTAGAGATGCTGGATGTAGTCCTGTGGAACGGCTTGCCATGCCATTTCCACCTGGCGCCTCAGTTGGACCAGCGTTCGTGCTGGACGTGCAGACCGCGTGAGACGACGCTTCATCCAGTCCCAAACATGCTCAATGGGGGACAGATCCGGAGATCTTGCTGGCCAGGGTAGTTGACTTACACCTTCTAGAGCACGTTGGGTGGCACGGGATACATGCGGACGTGCATTGTCCTGTTGGAACAGCAAGTTCCCTTGCCGGTCTAGGAATGGTAGAACGATGGGTTCGATGACGGTTTGGATGTACCGTGCACTATTCAGTGTCCCCTCGACGATCACCAGTGGCGTACGGCCAGTGTAGGAGATCGCTCCCCACACCATGATGCCGGGTGTTGGCCCTGTGTGCCTCGGTCGTATGCAGTCCTGATTGTGGCGCTCACCTGCACGGCGCCAAACACGCATACGACCATCATTGGCACCAAGGCAGAAGCGAATCTCATCGCTGAAGACGACACGTCTCCATTCGTCCCTCCATTCACGCCTGTCGCGACACCACTGGAGGCGGGCTGCACGATGTTGGGGCGTGAGCGGAAGACGGCCTAACGGTGTGCGGGACCGTAGCCCAGCTTCATGGAGACGGTTGCGAATGGTCCTCGCCGATACCCCAGGAGCAACAGTGTCCCTAATTTGCTGGGAAGTGGCGGTGCGGTCCCCTACGGCACTGCGTAGGATCCTACGGTCTTGGCGTGCATCCGTGCGTCGCTGCGGTCCGGTCCCAGGCCGACGGGCACGTGCACCTTCCGCCGACCACTGGCGACAACATCGATGTACTGTGGAGACCTCACGCCCCACGTGTTGAGCAATTCGGCGGTACGTCCACCCGGCCTCCCGCATGCCCACTATACGCCCTCGCTCAAAGTCCGTCAACTGCACATACGGTTCACGTCCACGCTGTTGCGGCATGCTACCAGTGTTAAAGACTGCGATGGAGCTCCGTATGCCACGGCAAACTGGCTGACACTGACGGCGGCGGTGCACAAATGCTGCGCAGCTAGCGGCATTCGACGGCCAACACCGTGGTTCCTGGTGTGTCCGCTGTGCCGTGCGTGTGATCATTGCTTGTACAGCCCTCTCGCAGTGTCCGGAGCAAGTATGGTGGGTCTGACACACCGGTGTCAATGTGTTCTTTTTTCCATTTCCAGGAGTGTATATGTATTTCTCTATCTGTGATGCAACCTCATAAAACATTCATTTCAAGTTGTTTGCACTTTCTATTGGTTTTATTTTTAGTAAAATGTTAGCTTCTAACAAAATCAAAATAATAATAAAGATGATTGAAATGGCAGACCAGCAGTGAAAATAAGTTACTGACCTTCATTTATATTTAGTATGTAGTAGTAGTAGTAGTAGTAGTAGTAGTAGTAGTAATGGTATTCATCTGTACATCACATTTACAAAGGTACGGGACATGTTGTGGTATTAAAATTGAAGAAAAATGAAAACAACATGATTCACATCTACCTATAGGCCTAGTTTGTCAAGGATGGGACAGTGGCCTTAATGCAGGAACTTTTGCAGCATTTACCTGAATTAATTTAAGGAAACCAAGGAAAATCATAAAACAGGATGAGGAAAGAGAAGATGAGATTAAATTTTATGTAACAGAAATAAAACGAATAACTGAAAAAAGTAACTTCTTTTACTACTTCAAACTGGAGGTAAAGCTCAATTTACAGTCCCCACTGGGCCAAACAGTACTGTATCATACTCTGCCAATGGCATCATTTGGATGTGGGAGGGAGGAGTATGGGGTCAGCACACTGCTCTCCCAGCCAGCTGGTGGCTATTTCCCAGACCTCCCAGCTGGTACTTCTCACTCAAGTAGCTCCTCGGTTGGCATCACGAGACTGAGTGCACCCTGTTTCAGCCCTACCATCAAGGAATAATTCTTAGCAGTCTCAAAATCAAACCTGGCCTCTCCGCACAGCAGTCATACAGGCTGATCACTGGGCTACAGAGGTGGCTATTTCTTCTACTAAATGGCATAAAATTTAGTTACTCACAAGGAAAGATTCTGCTTTATTCTCTGGTTAACTTTTCACACAGTACATCTGTGTTACAAATCTTGAGATTAAAGAAAAGATTATGTGATGGATTTTTCTTTTTGGTTCTGAGAATACTTTTCATTATGCACTTTGAATTTACAGGAATTTGATGATGCAAAAACCTGGATTTTCTTTTCCTTGCAGGAACTTATCATCACTGCAGGTGGAGAAAATGTGCCTCCAGTGCTGCTTGAACAGACACTCAAAACAGAACTTCCTTGCATTAGTCATGCTGTTATCATTGGAGAGAGGAGAAAATTTCTGAGTGTATTAATTACTATGAAGGTATGTGTGTATTCTGATGTACATAAAATAGTTATTTTTACATCAGGATAGAGGAAATATTTAGTAAGTGATATCGTTCCCTACAGCAGAAAAGATGAACATTAAGAATTGTTAGCAGGGATCAAAACTGTACATCAATGAACCAACAAAAGCAGATCCCAATTTTCAGTCCAGTCATTCACACTGTGTAGCTTTTAGTGCCCATAAGATGGAAATGTCAATGGACTAATTCATGAGGGACTGCTCATCAGTGCACACTGCACAGGCAGTATGTTTAGTCAGTCCGCTACCTTTTGGACTAAATATATTACACGTGGTACAAAGACAGCCTGACTGTCAGATGACAATATCCTCTGATAAGCTCTGTTGACTCATGATTTATATGCAAATTGATCCCAGGCTTCAAAATTCAGAAGCACCCAGGCCAGGGCCAAAACTGCAATGAGCATGCCAACATTAAGCACTATATACATGTCTCACCAAACTCTTTAGACCATGGCAGGCTAGTATATCATAGGTATGGTTGTCAGAGTCCCAACTTATATGTGCATGTTGTTGGATGTCAGTTTGTAGCCCAAGAGAAAGAGTATTCAGAGTAATGAACTGAAGGAACTCAGGCAATGGCTTCTGGCCATAGAACATGCCCAGCATCTTTTGTACCCACATCTTGACTAATACATAATAAAATGGGCATTAGAAGCTCTGCTGCTTCTAGTACTTCACATTTAAGGACAATAGCAGAACTCTTGAACATGCAGACAGGTTAGTGGAGTTAGGAGAAGACTTAAGTAAGGTCAGGTGGTTAGGGGAAACACTGAAGAGCAAACACAATTAAAATCAAGACATATACTGTATTACAGAGTGACAGGGCATGTAGGAATTTAAGACATGAGCTTTATTGCGAACATGAAAATCTAAAACTGTATTTCAGGTATTGAAGAATCCTCAGGCAGAATAGTAAGACTTGTAAAAATAAACAAATGTCACTGCATGGAAATCATTCAAGTTCCTGCACCCATATGCTCACTTATCAATGAAGAAAATATTATCTGAATGACTACCTACAGAAGGTTATAAATGACAACAAATCCCCACTAAAAGAGGTCAACTGGAAGTTTTAATGTATTAGTAGGATACAAACTGTGGAAAGCTATTATTGGTAATCTTTGGATGTGATCCCAGTGGGAAAAAAAGAAAAAGAAAGAAAGAAAGATTTGTCAAGCAGGAAATCACAAATCTGGATTATGAGACTTCATTCAAGCAATCTGGATACAATGATGGTTTCCAAATTTCTATTTATTAAGATGCAGTGACAGTTGCAGCCATCACAGTACTTAAAGAGAGATATAGTTTTTTGTAGCTAATTGCCTTACTAACAGTCTTCATAGTAGTACTCAAGTTGTGTCAATACTTGGCACTCTATGTGTCTTTGTGAAATGCAAGTAAGCAGTTTTAGTTTGTAATTTGTAGCTCCAGTGGACATAAGAAAATAATTAAAATAATTACAGTGACTCAGCTGATGATCAAGAAGTGCAAACAATCTCCATCTATACTCTGCAAACAACTGTGAGGTGCATGGTAGAGTGTCCATTCCACTGTACCAGTTATTACGGTTTCTTCCTGTTCCATTGACATATGGAGCACAGGAAGAATTATTGTTTTGCCTCTGTGCATGGAGTAATTATTTTAATCTTATCTTCACAATTCCCATGTGAGTGGTACATAGGGGATTGTGGTATATGCCTAGAGTAATCACTTAAAGCTGGTTCTTGAAAATTTGCTAATAGACTTTCTCTGGATAGCTTACATCTATCTTCAAAAGTCTTCCAGTGTAGTTCCTTCAGTATCTCTGTGATTGATTGGATGGATCAAACAAACCTGTGACCATTTGTGCTGCCCTTCTCTGTATACATTCAATATCCCCTGTTAGTCATATATGGTATGGGTCCCAAATACTTAAGCAAAATTCTAGAACTGGTTGCATGAGTAATTTTTAAGCAATTTTCTTTGCAGTCTCATTGCACTTCCCCAGCATTACACCAAAAAAATGAAGTCTACTACCTGTTTTATCCACAAATGAATCTATGTGATCATTCCATTTCATATTCCTTCAAATTGTTACACCCTGTTATTTTGTATGAGTTGGCTGATTCCAATACTGACTCAGTGATGTTACAATCATAGGATACTATGTTGTTTCATTTTATGAAGTGCAAAATTTTACATTTCTGAACATTTAAAGCAAGTTGTGAACCTCTGCACCACTTAAGATCTTACTGGAGATTTACACAGCTCCTTTCAGAAAGTACTTCATTCCTGGTAACTACACCATCTGCAAAAAGCCTGACATTACTATTAATATTGTATACAAGATCATTGATATAAATATGAACAGCATGGATCCCAACACACTTCTCTGGGGCACACCCGAAGTTACTCCTACATCTGAGAATGACTCTCCATCCTCCCTACCAATAAGTCCTCAATCCAGTCATAAATTTACTTGTTACCCACATGATCATACTTTTGGCAATAAGCGTAGATGTGGTACTGAGTCAAATGCTTTTCAGAAATCAAGAAATACGGAATCTACCTGACTGCCTTGATCCAAAACTTTTCAACAATGGAAGTTGCATTTCACATGATTGATGTTTTTGAAATCCATGCTGGGTGACAATGAGGAGACCATTCTGTCCAAGATATCTCATTATGTTTGAGCACAGAATATGTTCCAAGATTCTACAACAAATTGATGTCGAGGATATTGGATGGTAGTTTTGTGGATCACTTCTAGTACCCTTCTTGTAGATTGATGAGACCGGTGATTTTTTCCGAAATCTGGGCACGGTTTGTTGTTCGAGGGACCTACAATGGATTACGGTTAGAAGGGGGCTAACTCAGCTGCAAATTCAGTATACAATCTGACAGGGATTCCATTGTGCCTTGGAGCTTTGTTCAGTTTTAACATTTTCAGCTGTTTCTCAACACCACTGACACTAATACTTATTTCATTCATCTTTTCAGGCATATTAGGATTAAAGTGAGACAAATATTTGCCACTACTGCAACAAAACAGGTTTGACAGTGCAATAATTAGTGACTGAAACTGGGGAAACCTAGCTAACAGCATATACACATACCAGAAGTTTCAGATCCAGAATGGATTCCATATTTCTATATTACATTGGACAGAATACTTCAAAGCTCCAAGTGTCTAATAATTTCTTGCAGCATTCTGTTTCAACTCCATTACAAAGGAAATGAATTATTATGCAGGCAAAATACCAGAAGATTCAGCTGCTCATTAAAATAATGTTAAAAAATATAATTTTTTTATGTAACAATTGATGATATGAAGCTGGACTTGGTTCTCTGTATTCTCAAGTCACATGCAAGAAAAAGTTCCATTCAAGGTAACTGGTTAAAAAGAAAAATAATTGAGCCACCCGTTTTTGCTGAAACAATGCCATTAAGTAAATCACATCTATCTCCACATATTCACACTTTCCGACTTATTCCCCAGAAACACAAAAGAATAAACCAGAGGCATAATCCCAATTATCACGTGATAGTTTTCGAGAATACTTTCAAGGCAAAAATATTTGCATTGATGAAAGTCTGATTAAGTTGAGGAAAAGGCTAACAGAACCTGGCAGTGACTTCCAGATATGGTACATAAACTGTATGCTTCAGATAATGGGCACTGCAATGAGGTGAAAATGTAAGTTGGAAAGAGAAAAAAATAATGTGGAGATCATCAAATTTCTGACAAGTCAAGAGATTGTGTTGAAAATGTATGAGGCTCTGTGTGAGAAATGAAGAACTATGTACACAGATGATGTTACAACTTCTTCAGCCTCTTCTAGATCAACATACTTGGTTCTATGACTAACAAAGAAAAATGGGCCACTCGAATTCAATGCAGCTGTCTTGGCAAAAGAACTTACATTTAAATTAACCAGTAACATTCTTATTGTGAAATTGGCTGATCAAAAGAAAAGTTTGGGTCTAGACAAAGTGGAGAAACAAAGTTCAGACCTAATAATTGCATAGATTATAATCAAGGAACGAATAGAGTTCACTCACACAATCAGCATTTGTCTTCATATTCACTTATATAAGAAAATATATCAATGGATGTGAGAAGATTTATTTTTGCCTTCTAGAAATAGCAATCCACACATAACATGGGTCTTTGGTGTGACGTCATAAGCGCGTGACTGCGTGTGAGATCGCTCTCTAAGTTTTCATCTATTTTTAGGTTTCAGATATATATTTTATCTGTTTTTGTGATAATATTTACTATATAAGTGACTTATTAGTGGTTTCTTCATTCACCTCTGCATTTCTTGTGTTGTGGCCTGATATTTGTGAGTGTTTCGTATCGAGCAACTTAACCTCTTACCCGTGTTTACATTCCGTGCTGACCAGTTGCAGCTGTAGCGGCGCATCGAAAGCTAAGTACTAATTAATTGTTTGTGTATAGTAGTTTATTTAGGAACTTTAGTAGTCTTCAACCGGTGTTCTTGGTGTTTTCCGGTGAAATAACTTCAGAAGAAATTTTTGCGAACTGCTTTCAGTTTCGTTACTGTCATTAGACGTTTGATTTTCTTTCTGTGTTAGTATTTTGTTATATTCTCATTTGTTGTTGACAATAATAGTAGTTACTTCCCTTGTAGAGCAAGTTTGTGATTATTGTAGTCAGTTTTTAACATCTTTTTATTGTAGTAGCGGAACTTAGATAAAGTTGTTTTCTTGTTTCAATAATTGTAAAATTTTACCATGAGTGAGAAGTGTGGGCTTTGCCGTAGGTTCGTGAGTAGTGGATTGCGGTGTGAGACTTGTTCGAAGTTTTTTCACTGGGGGGAATGCAGTGGGGAAGCCAGTGGGCATTCTGGTGAGATCCTCTCCTGGAACTGCAGGTTATGTAGCAAGAGTAAGTTGATAGAGGAGCAGGAGCGTAAGATCTGTGCCCTTCAGGTGCAGTTGAAAAACGCACAGGAGGAGCTAGATAGGATGAGGAGGGAGAAGGGGGTTGGGGAATGGGAGCTGGCTGTTGGCAAGAGATCTGCTAGGAGAAGGAGATTTTCAGATAGTTTTACTATTGGTGTTTGTAATAGATATGACCAACTGTCAGAGTCTAGTGGAGAGGAATCTCTAGTAGCTGTAGATGTAGGAGGTATGCAGCAGACCTCAGCAGTTACGGTGGCTAGGACAGTTGCAAAGTCTAAGAGAAAGAAGAAGGTTCTGCTGTTAGGTAGTTCTCATGGTAGAGGTGTAGGCCAGCAGTTGCAGGAAGTTTTGGGGAGTGAGTACCAGGTCACCAGCATTGTGAAGCCTAATGCAGGATTGGCTCAGGTGACTTTTAACATAGGGGGGTTATGTAGGGATTTTACTAAAGAGGATCAGGTAGTGATTGTGGGTGGGGCTGGTAATAGTATTGATAGGGATGGGGAGTATGACATAGATGGTGACCTGGAAAAGATATCCACTCAGACTGGCAACACGAATGTGCATTTCGTGGAACTGTTTCAGCGTCACGATCGGCCTCATCTTAATACAGCCGTCAGGCGTAATAACATGAGACTTGGGGGTGCGCTGATGACAGAAGGCACGAGTCACATTTCAGTGGTGTCGGTGGAGTCTATCAGCAGGACGGGTTTCACTAGACATGGCCTGCACCTCAACAGGTATGGGAAGGGGAGGTCGGCAAAACTTATAGGTGACAGCATAGGTGGGGGTGGTGGGATCACTCATGGGAAAATTCCGGTAGTTGTGGGTGTTAGAGCTGTACCTTTTTTAGACTGAAGTCAGCTGATAGGTATTCCTTCTTAAGGGAAGTCTCTCTAACAAAGAAACCACTTTCTACAAAGCTTGGGTATCCGATTAATGAGGGAATTAGTATATTTCATCAAAATATACAAGGTATTAGAGATAAAGTTAGTGAACTGCTTATAGATGTTGACTCTGAAATTATTGGTATATCTGAACACTTCTTAAATAAGGAGATAATTCAGAGGCTTCCTTTACCAGGATACAGGTTGGCTGGCAGCTTTTCTAGGAGCTCTTTGCGGTGTGGGGGAGTAGCCATGTATGTGAAAAACGGTATCCCATTTGAGTCAATTGATGTTTCAAAGTACTGCACTGAAAAGGTGTTTGAATGTTGTGCAGGTGTGGTTAAATTTAGTGGAGCTAAACTTCTTACTGTTGTTATTTATAGATCCCCAGACTGCGATTTCACAACATTTTTGCTAAAGCTAGAGGAGGTTCTTGGTTCACTTTATAGGAAATACAAAAAGTTAGTTATATGTGGTGACTTCAATATTAATTGCATAAGTGATTGTGCAAGGAAAAGGATGCTGGTAGACCTCCTTAATTCATTTAATCTTATGCAAACCGTATTCTTTCCAACGAGAGTGCAAGGGAACAGTAGAACAACCATAGACAATATTTTTGTTCATTCGTCATTATTAGAAGGGCATTCTGTTAGCAAAAAGGTGAATGGCCTTTCAGATCATGATGCACAAATTTTAAGTCTAAAAGATTTTTGTGCTGCAACACATATTAAATATAGTTACCAACTTTTTAGGAAAGCTGATCCAGTTGCTGTACAGACTTTTGTAAACCTTATCAAGGAACAAGAGTGGCAAGATGTTTATAGTGCTGATACAGTAGACGATAAATATAATGCTTTCCTCAAGACTTTTCTCGTGCTCTTTGAAAGTTGCTTTCCGTTAGAACATTCAAAACAGGGTACTAGCACAAACAGGCAGCCTGGGTGGCTGACTAATGGGATAAGAATATCTTGTAGAACAAAGTGGCAATTATATCAAAACGTTAGAAACAGTCAAAATCTAAATGCAGCAGCCCATTACAAACAGTATTGTAAGGTGCTTAAAAAAGTTATTAGGAAGGCAAAAAGTATGTGGTATGCAGATAGAATAGCTAAGTCTCAGGATAAAATTAAAACCATATGGTCAGTCGTAAAGGAAGTGGCTGGTCTGCAGAGACAGGTCGAGAATATAGAATCAGTGCGTAGTGGGGATGTCCGTGTTACTGATAAGTCGCATATATGTACAGTACTTAATAATCACTTTCTGAATATAGCAGGTGAACTAAATAGAAACCTAGTCCCAACAGGGAATCATATAGCGCTCTTAGAAAAAAGTGTTCTGAGACTGTTACCTGAAATGCTCCTCCATGATACTGACAAGAGGGAGATTGAGTTAATAATTAAATCACTAAAGACCAAGAACTCTTATGGATATGACGGGGTATCTAGCAGAATACTGAAGTATTGTTCCACGTATGTTAGCTCAGTACTTAGCCATATCTGTAACTTTTCCTTTAGGAGTGGTCGGTTTCCTGACCGATTAAAGTACTCGGTAGTGAAGCCACTTTATAAAAAGGGAGACAGGGATAATGTTGACAATTATAGACCTATTTCTATGCCATCGGTGTTTGCTAAAGTTATCGAGAGGGTTGCATATACAAGGTTACTGCAGCATTTAAATTCACATAATTTGCTGTCAAATGTACAGTTTGGTTTTAGAAATGGCTTAACAACTGAAAATGCTATAGTCTCTTTTCTCTGTGAGGTTTTGGACGGATTAAATAAAAGGTTGCGAACGTTAGGTGTTTTCTTTGATTTAACGAAGGCTTTTGACTGTGTTGACCACAAAATATTACTGCAGAAGTTGGAACATTATGGAGTAAGGGGAGTAGCTTACAATTGGTTCACCTCCTACTTTAAGAACAGAAAGCAGAAGGTAATCCTCCACAATATTGAGAGTGGTAATGATGTTCAGTCCCAATGGGGCACTGTTAAATGGGGCATTCCCCAGGGGTCGGTGCTGGGGCCACTGCTGTTTCTTGTTTATATAAATGATATGCCTTCTAGTATTACAGGTGATTCAAAAATATTTCTGTTTGCTGATGACACCACCTTGGTAGTGAAGGATCTTGTGTGTAATATTGAAACATTATCAAATAATGTAGTTCATGATATAAGTTCGTGGCTTGTGGAAAATAATTTGATGCTAAATCACAGTAAGACTCAGTTTTTACAGTTTCTAACTCACAATTCAACAAGAACTGACATTTTAATGAGACAGAATGGGCATGTTATAAGCGAGACGGAACAGTTCAAGTTCCTAGGCGTACGGATAGATAGTAAGCTGTTGTGGAAAGCCCATGTTCAGGATCTTGTTCAGAAACTAAATGCCGCTTTATTTACCATTAGAACAGTATCTGAAATAAGTGACATTTCAACACGAAAAGTAGTATACTTCGCATATTTTCATACGCTTATGTCATATGGTATTATTTTTTGGGGTAATTCTTCTGATTCAAAAAGGGTATTTTTGGCTCAAAAACGGGCTGTTTGAGCTATGTATGGTGTAAGTTTGAAAACCTCTTGTCAACCCCTATTCAATAGTCTGGGAATTTTGACATTGCCCTCACAGTATGTATTTTCTTTAATGTCATTTGTTGTTAGCAATATTAGCGTGTTCCCAAGAGTTAGCAGCTTTCACGCAGTTACTACTAGGCAGAAATCAAATCTGCATGTGGAATGCACTTCCTTGACTCTTGTGCAGAAAGGAGTGCAGTATTCTGCTGCATCCATTTTCAATAAGCTACCACAAGAACTCAAAAATCTTAGCAGTAGCCCAAACACTTTTAAGTTTAAACTGAAGAGTTTCCTCATGGCTCACTCCTTCTATTCTGTCGAGGAGCTCCTGGAAGAGCTAAAAAATTAAGCAAATTCCAGTGTTACATTCTTGATTTTCTTTATTTAAACTAACGACTTGTCGCCTGAATATGTTTCTTATATTTCATTTTATCTCTTTCTACAATCGTGTTATAATTTCATGTATTGACTCATTCCATGACCATGGAGACTTCTCCTAAATGTGGTCCCACGGAACAATAAATAAATAAATAAATAAAAAATAAATAAATTCAGGAGCAGAAAAAATTAAGTTCACAAAACTTAAGAATATTGCTCTACTTGATAACCAATGTAGACAAGCAAAGCAGAAAACTCACCTATTCAAGTTAAGAACTGGAGACATTCTCCAGTAAAAACAGCACCAACTGAGAAAAAATCTGATGCCTCCAGCAGATGTAAGATCTTATACAAAGGAGGTCAACATTGAAAATTCTGTTTTTGATGCAACACATCTAAATTTGCCCTTAATATGGACAAGACTTTTTGTCCGGTGAATACAGGGTTATAAATACAAAATCAAATAGGGGTAATGCAGGAGTAGGTTTAATAATGAATAAAAATATAGGAGTGTGGGTAAGCTACTACAAACAGCATAGTGAACGCATAATTGTGGCCAAGATAGACAAGAAGCCCACACCCACTACAGTAGTACAAGTTTATATGCCAACTAGCTCTGCAGATGACGAAGAAATTGATGAAATGTATGATGAGATAAAAGAAATTATTCAGATAGTGAAGGGATATAAAAATTTAATAGTCATGGGTGACTGGAATTCGATAGTAGGAAAAGGGAGAGAAGGAAACCTAGTAGGTGAATATGGATTGGGGGTAAGAAATGAAAGAGGAAGCCACATGGTAGAATTTTGCACAGAGCATAACTTAATCATAGCTAACACTTGGTTCAAGAATCATGAAAGAAGGTTGTATACATGGAAGAAGCCTGGAGATACTAGAAGGTATCACATGGATTATATGCTGGTAAGACCAAGATTTAGGAACCGGGTTTTAAATCGTAAGTCATTTCCAGGGTCAGATGTGAACTCTCACCACAATCTATTGGTTATGAAGAAACTGCAAAAAGGTGGGAATTTAAGGAGATGGGACCTGGATAAACTGAAAGAACCAGAGGTTGTACAGAGTTTCAGGGAGAGCATAAGGGAACAATTGACAGGAATGGGGGAAAGAAACACAGTAGAAGAAGAATGGGTAGCTTTGAGGGATGTAGTAGTGAAGGCCGTAGAGGATCAAGTAGGTAAAAAGACAAGGGCTAGTAGAATTCCTTGGGTAACAGAAGAAATATTGAATTTAATTGATGAAAGGAGAAAATATAAAAATGCAGTAAATGAAGCAGGCAAAAAGGAATACAAACGTCTCAAAAATGACATCGACAGCAAGGGCAAAATGGCTAAGCAGGGATGGCTAGAGGACAAATGTAAGGATGTATAGGCTTATCTCACTAGGGGTAAGATAGATACTGCCTACAGGAAAATTAAAGAGACCTTCGGAGAAAGGAGAACCACTTGTATGAATATCAAGAGCTCAGATGGAAACCCAGTTCTAAGCAAGGAAGGGAAAGCAGAAAGGTGGAAGGAGTATATAGAGGGTCTATACAAGGGCGATGTACTTGAGGACAATATTATGGAAATGGAAGAGGATGAAGATGAAATGGGAGATATGATACTGCATGAAGAGTTTGACAGAGCATTGAAAGATCGAGTCGAAAAAAGGCCCCCAGAGTAGACAACATTCTATTAGGACTACTGACAGCCTTGGGAGAGCCACTCCTGACAAAACTCTACCATCTGGTGAGCAAAATGCATGAGACAGGCAAAATACCCTCAGACTTCAAGAAGAATATAATAATTTCAATCCCAAAGAAAGCAGGTGTTGTCAGATGTGAAAATTACCAAACTATCAGTTTAATAAGTCATGACTGCAAAATACTAACACGAATTCTTTACAGATGAATGGAAAAACTGGTTGAAGCTGACCTTGGGGAAGATCAGTTTGGATTCCGTAGAAATGTTGGAACACTTGAGGCAATACTGACCCTACGACTTATCTTAGAAGCTAGATTAAGGAAAGGCAAACCTACGTTTCTAGCATTTGTGGACTTAGAGAAAGCTTTTGACAACGTTGACTGGAATACTCTCTTTCAAATTCTGAAGGTGGCAGGGGTAAAATACAGGGAGTGAAAGGCTATTTACAATTTGTACAGAAATCAGATGGCAGTTATAAGAGTCGGGGGACAAGAAAGGGAAGCAAAGGTTGGGAAGGGAGTGAGGCAGGGTTGTAGCTTCTCCCCGATGTTATTCAATCTGTGTATTGAGCAAGCATTAAAGGAAACAAAAGAAAAATTTGGAGTAGGTATTAAAATCCATGGAGAAGAATTAAAAACTTTGAGGTTCACCAATGACATTATAATTCTGTCAGAGACAGCAAAGGACTTGGAAGAGCATTTGAACGGAATGGACAGTGTCTTGAAAGAGGATATAAGATGAACATCAACAAAAGCAAAATGAGGATACTGGAATGTAGTCAAATTAAGTCGGATGATGCTGAGGGAATTAGGTTAGGAAATGAGACACTTAAAGTAGAAAAGGAGTTTTTCTATTTTGGGAGCAAAGTAACTGATGATGGGTCAAAGTAGAGGGGATATAAAATGTAGGCTGGCAATGGCAAGGAAAGCGTTTCTGAAGAAGAGAAATTTGTTAACATCGAGTATAGATTTAAGTATCAGGAAGTCGTTTTTAAAAGTATTTGTATGTAGTGTAGTGATGTATGGAAGTGAAACATGGACAATGAATAGTTTGGACAAGAAGGGAATAGAAGCTTTTGAAATGTGGTGCTACAGAAGAATGCTGAAGATTAGATGGGTCAATCACATAATTAATGAGGAGGTATTGAATAGAATTGGTGAGAAAAGGGGTTTGTGTCACAACTTGACTAGAAGAAGGGATCGGTTGGTAGGATATGTTCTGAGGCATCAAGGGATCACCAATTTAGTATTGGAGGACAGTGTGGAGGGTAAAAATCGTAGAGGGAGTCCAAGAGATGAATACACTAAGCGATTCAGAAGGATGTAGGTTGCAGTAAGTACTGGGAGATGAAGAAGCTTGCACAGGATAGAGTAGCATGGAGAGCTGCATCAAACCAGTCTCAGGACTGAAGACCACAACAACAAGAACATGGACAAGTAGTTCATGGTGTATCATACACTACTGAACAAAGTGTGATTATTTCTGATTATATAACACATTGGAGGAATGTTGTCACAATGTGTACAAAATTTTCTGTGGGAAAAAGCACAAATATGCAACAAAAACAATTACAATCATATAGCAAAACTACTGCATTAAGAATAAGGAAGTAAAGCAGGATAAATGAATCATCAAATTCAGCACCTTACAAAATGAGGAGTATACATGGATGAAAGAGGCAGTTATCTAATAATGGTATTCATATGGGGGTGGGGTGAGCTACTGTGGTGACCATGAGATTGACTGATCAAAGTGCATTGTGCAGTGTGGTGCAAAGTGAAATCTTTGCCTTTCTGATGTCTTTTACATTTTTGATGTGCTTATTTTACTGGTGTCTTTTCCAAAGTGTATTTTTTCAGTAAGCTGCAGTTATATTTTATCATATAACATTTTATCATTCACACTTAGGGTAACACCACAACAGGAATTCTACAAATTTTTAATGTGAAAATCATTTTACAACTAAGGATCACTCAGTGAGCAATGAAGATGCATGTCAGGAAATACAAAGAGAGATAGCAAAGAAGCAAATGTACTGGAGCAAATCCTGAAGTGGAAGACATTATACCTCAATGACACTGAAATGGAAAATATGGGCTTATCACCAGATAAATGGCTGGTATATGGTAGAAAAACATTATTTGCTTATTCCAGGAGATAAGAAAAGACAAAGACAATGACCTAATGGGCTGGTATTAGAAAGTATACCATGGATGTGTATAGCTGAAGACCACAAAGCATGAGAAAGTTTAGCAGACACTTTTATCCAGCAGTGGATGCTGAATGGCTGATGATATCTGCAGTACAATAATTGCAAGATATTCACAAGAGGAAGTAACAGTAATGTAGAATATATCTTTGAAAGGATTATATTTTAGTAAGTATTAAATTTACGGGAAAACTATAACATATTCCGGAATAAGAATAATGAAAATTACTAAAAATATTTTATTCCCCATCGATTTAATTTATCATTTCTACACGCCATGATTCAAGAATCACATTTCACCAAGATATATCCCACAACTTTTGTACTGATAATGAAACCTTCTTGTTCTGAAGATACTTGCAGGATTTTCTTACTATTTCTTTATTTATTCGTTCATACTTTGATCATTTTTGAGTTATATTAGATATGTCAATGTATATTTACAATGTACAGTTACAGGGCAAATTACAATTTACAGCAGACACATATATAAGTAGTAAATGAAACCACAGATAAAAAAATTATTAATTTACTAGATATAGTCAAACAATTTCACTTTCTGTTGCAATGCTTGAGTGTTGATTAAACACAAAAAAAGGCAGGTGAAATATTCACTGACATTACATTGGTATAACATAGATAAATTACATATTTAATTACAAAGAAAAATATGTGTGTATATTCAGAAATTAAGTTTTTTGATGAACTACTGACTGAATAACCTTCAAATGGCTTTAATACTGAGCACTAACATATTGTCCCACTAATGGCACATGTTTTTAGATACAGAAAAATTAGGGCTACAAAGTAGTAATAAGACATCTTTGGAATGTTTCCTAAAATTTGGACAATCTCTGTTTCTTACAATGACACCATTTTTGAGTAGTAATATTTCTTGAATTACAAAAATTTTGAAAGAAGATAACATATTTTTAGTTACCAGAAAATGTGGGCTTTAAAACAAGGCAAGTCAATCCTGAAACAAACACTTCTTAGGAGAGTCAAATTTTGAGAGAAATAGTTTTATGGAAATTTAAATTTTGAATACTACCTTAAATAAAATACTTTTTTACAGAATACTTATATCATTGTCATCAGCTTCATATAAATTAGACTTCAAATACCAAAAATCAGATAGATACAACTTTTAAAAGAACACTGATATTTCACATTACATACAGTATATTAATTAGATGTGTACTTATGGTAGAAGTGGTATAAAAGCAAGTAACCTATTTTCAACTTGTGCTTCAGAGGTAATATATGTTATAGTGTGTTTTCAGCAATCTAAACCAACAAAGGCTGTTCTAGTTTTTAGTTTATGAAAACATTAACCTAGTATATTTACTCACTTCAGTTTTCGCATAGTTATTAGTTGTATATAATATGGTAAATTGTTATGACTTACCTTAATTTATTGTGGTTGTGAACTAAACAAACCTCCATTTATGTATTAACATATGTTTCATCTATCAAATAATATGCATTAATTAACTCTTAAGATTTTTTAGATAGGTGAGATACACACAAACAGACTTGCTCCAATTTATTTGACAGTTTGAGATCATTAAAGAGCATTTCTTGAGCAGTGCAAACTATTTTAAGTAATTATTGCAATCAAAGTCAAGTAACAAAAAGACAGTAATGTTGCATCAGCCACTCAGTTTCCACAGTGACATAAGGTGGTGTCATTACATAGATAAAATAAATCATGTTCCAGATTCTGTGTATATTATCTTTCATAACTACTTTTCATTTGATCTTGTTAATGAATTTAATTACTCATGAGTATTTGTACTTTCAAGTTACAATGAGCTGAATACATAATACAAAATACTATTATCAAAATGGATAATTGTGAGACTATTGCAGAATGGTCAGAAGAAGGAATGTTAGTGTTATTTCCTAGTGGGATATTGAACTGCAATGTACATGGGGAAGGATGTAGATTACATGCGCAGAGGGCGAATTGTGACTATTGCTACACAATGCTACAAAAAGAACTTGTTTGCCAGTAGTAATGTTAGGGGTGGATCAGAAGATTGGACTGCAGTTAACTCTTCTGAACCAATCAAAAATTCAGGATAGAGTCCAAGTCTAATAGGTTCAGTCTCGGAACCTCATTCTTTAGAGATGGTGGACAAAAGTATACACATAAACAAAAGCAAAGAACAAAAGCAAACCAGCATTTTTCATTTAGTATACACACAACTCAAAAAATCATAAGTTGTCTGTCAGTAGAGGGCATAAAGTGCCAGATAATACAAGAAAGGAAAGAGCTGAGAAGATCAAGAAGACAGTATTGAGAGGAAATAGTCATGGGAGAGAGGCGGGGATGGGGGGGGGGGGGGGGGAAATCTCAAAAAAGTAAAGACCTCTTCACGTGATGATTACCAATTAACTAGCATTTCTAATTCAAGTTCATCTTAGCTATGTCACCTGTATTTAGGTTCTTTGAGGAAGGATCTTAGTAAAGAAGAACATATATCAATAACATGGGTTCAGGTAACACCCTGGACACAATCTCAATTGTGCAATTGAGTATGTCATCAAGCACATTACCAAGAATGCTCCTCGCACTAGTTTGGATATTGTGCCACATTCTGCATGGCATGATATCAGTAGAAGGTAAAAAACATGTATTTTATATAACTGAAGAAGCAGCTGAGCTTTTTCAAAGCACCCACTTTGCTGCAAATTTACCAGGTTACATTTACCTGACATACCACAAGTAAGATCCCTGTGTATTTGTACATACTAGTGACAGAATGTTCATGGATACCAATTTGGAACCATTTATGTTTTTTATTCTTGGATTTGTACTTGTAAAACAGGAGCCTTCTCTTTCTAACCAGTGATATTTTGTTTCCTTTAGCAGATCTATAGGATATCTGGCCATCAAGTGTACTACTGCTTAAAATCCTTTACAATACAGTGCATTTTTTATAATTGTATGACTAGGGTCTGTATTGATAGCCTCAGTTAGTGACACACATGACCAAATGATATACAGCATAAAAATTAAATATCTGTCTGTCAGTTCTAGATCATTTCTGCATCTGTCGCTCTCCATTCAGAACAAGCTACCTGCCTTCTACAATCCTCTGGTCAGAAACAAATTTAGTTGGATGTCTATTAGGAACACATTTTCTTGTTGGTTGACAATGGGATCCTTAATCAGATGCCATTTAAAATTAGAGGTATACTTTATACATCTAACCAGAAATAAATAGCATGAAATCAGGTCTCTGTGGCGACTCTGCACAAGTCTGATTAAACTTACTTGATAGTTGACACTTCACGCATTGAAGCCAGTTTCCTTCAATCAGCACACTCAGTGTCATGTCTGAACCATTTGCCATTGCCAAACTATCACAACAATTATTGGTCAACTCACTTCCAATTCCTTGTCCAGCTTTCTTTCTTGATGTATTGGTGTCCAAAATCCTGGGTATGGCCCTTTCATTTTGCATTTCATCATACACCCATACACACACACACACACACACACACACACACACACACACACACACACACACACACAAAGAAAAAATCAATGCTAATGACATACACACATTTCATACACAGCACTAACCAAATGCTACTGGATCCTCCCACACCAAATGCAATTAAGTGTCACATATACACAGTTATTATAATCACAGAGATTGTCTTACATTAGACATTACATAAGCTTCCCACAGCATTGCACATTGCCGAATTTTTGAAGGCTGCAATTCATCCTTCCGACCAGTCATAAATATAACAGCCTAAAGCAGTGTAGTGGCATAGTGCAGTGGTTGGTGTAAAACACATGGAAGCACTATCAAGGCTGTCTCAGAAATTTTGAAGGTTCCTGATCAGAAGGTTGGTACAAAGTGTATTTTTGTTCTATAATATACTCCAGCTTAAAAAGTGCAGCCTCACCTGAATGCCACTGTTCCAGTGAAATAGTAATATAATCATGTCAGTACATCTACATAATTAGACCTACTTACAATTGATCTTCATTACTGTCAATACTGGTATCTCACTGATTTTGGTCCACACAACACTTAAATTTGGCAGAGAAATAAATCAGATGGAAATATAAAGCTGTATCACTAAATACTTTTCTCTGGAATAGTCAGGTGTTATAAATTCTATACAACTAACCACCACATTAACCTGATGTGCAGATTTTCGTAGCTTCAAATCCTGTCAAAAGTAGCAAATTTATTTTATTTCTGAACCTAATAAAAGGACTTTAATTATTATTTTTATTCAGTTAGTTGATTTATACATTTTTTCTAATACTTTTCAATGTCATTTTCATTACCATATTGACTCTTTCATTTGCGATTATTATTCTTCTAATCATTCTTTTTTTTTTTTTAATTTGAAATCTGCCTGTGTTGCTTGTAATCTGCAACGGAGTGCCAACTAACACTGCTCCTTTGCAACCAGCAATAATGAGAAAACACAGTTTGCTTTTAGTGCAGAAAAAGATTTTTTTTGCCTTGAGTTTGCTCATAGACGTTAGCTTCAATCGCTGTGTACAAAGCGACCGAGACTTTATTTCTGCCACAGATTGTTGACTGCCATTTTTTTTGTTATACATTGGACATCATGAAGTTGTGATTATGCTAGGATACGACTTTAAATTCATGGCTATAAAATGCATCATCTGCTTCAGTTAAGTCATTGGTTACTTAAAATCAGCTGTGGAGAGAGCATCTCATGTTTCCACAGCTGCTACAACATTGCTCCATATGGACAACAGCAGATTTCACACTGAAGATGGGCAGGCTGTACACCATACGGATTCAGCTGTCCGAGAGCAAATATTTCTGGTGGGTGATGAAGGAGGTATTGAACCTTCTGATGCCCTTCTGCAAAAGTGCCACTGTGCCAGAAAAATTCATCAAGGTAGTTTTCAAGGGGTTTCCGCAACTGGCAACTCATGACTTCCTGAAAAAGGAGTGCAAGTCCCTGGTTTTTTTTTTCTGTGTGCACTGTCTCACATATCAAGGGCCTGCAATCGCAGAGAGGGTCGCCGTCACTCCTGGTTACAGCTGTTGACAAACTGGAGAACTGGAGGCTCTTTCAGCTGACGAGAGTTGCCCACAGGGCAGTCACTGTCAAACCATTGAGGTAGAAGAGAGAAGTGGTCCAGTGCTTGTGCTGCCAGGGGCAGGGCAAGTGGCTCACCACTGCTTCTTCACTGACACATTCGTGACATGTGTGGGCAACTATACCACCAAACAATGCTTGCTGCCAATGATGCACACACCCATGTGCAGGAATTGTGGCAGTGCACACATGGTGAGCTATTGTGGCTGTGAATATTTGAAAGCTGTGGTGGCTCATCAGCAAGGGGAGCCGTACAAGTTGAAAATTGTGTGATCCACATGAAGATGGTGCTCACGTGCATGAGCAATAGAGGGGTTGAATTTGTGGTGATATGAAATAGAACAATCACATAGCCTCAGTTGTGGGTAAAGCAGTTGGGCAGAATGTGATTCATTGGTAGAATAGTAGGGAAATGCAGTCAGTCTACAAAGGAGACTGCATACAAAACATCCATGTGACCCATCCTAGAATATTGCTCAAGGTGTGGGACACATACCAAATAGCAGTAACAAGCAAAATTGAATAGATACAAAGACGGACAGCTTGAACAGTCACACATTTGTTCAACAGGTGGGAGAATGTCTTGAAGATTCCGAAAGAACTGAACTGATAGACGCAAACTATTCTGTGAAAACCCACTTAGAAAATTCCCAGAACAAACTTCAAGTGGATGGATCTAGGAATAGGTTACAAACCCCAAAATAGGGCCTATTGCTCCAAAAACTGTTGTGCAAACATGATCAAACTAATTACAGCACACACAAAGGCATTAGGCCTAAGGCAATAATTCTTCCCACAGTCCATTTGTGACTGGAAAGAGAGTAAGTCCTAATAACTGGTAGAATGGAATGTACTCTCCACCATGCACTTCATAGTAGTTAGCAGAATATTGATGTAGACACTTAAAGTTAATATACACTACAAACATACCTAGTCTTTACAAATTATGGTTTTAGGAAGCTAGTTATTCTTTCATATCCCCAGTAAGGATTAAGCAGATGGGACACACGAATGAAAAGTCTGGAAGACTGATATTATATATTCTTTTTATGTATTCTTCTGCTGAAAAATTTACTTGCCATACAGAGAGAAGTCACATTGTGCGGCAATCATGTTGGACACTCTTCATTTCAAAGAAGCAAATTGCTCTGGAGAAGTATTCAGTAAGATGTTTCAATAGGTTTCAGATTGCTGTCACACTCTTTGGTGCATATGTGGATCCTTTGCAGTAGTAAACAATCAAAGATGAAATTCAATGATCACTTCATTAGCTAAAAAAGCAACCAGTAGGACTATCTCAGCCCAGTTCCTTTTCTTTTGATTCTTCTTTTTGTTTCTTTACAGTGTTTCATAAGATGATCCAATCCTCTGGTAATTTGACTGTTTCTCTTAATTTAAATTGACTTTCAGGTTTTTTTTTAATGAACTGTTATTCCATCAAATCATATTAATTTTGTCCATTTAGTTTTGAAGCGAGAGCGTGTTGTATCTCCGCTTACAGTCACTCATGTGCAGTGAACCGGCTTTATCGCCGCGCCCACGCACTATGCTCAAGGGAGAGGCTTTGTGGCAATAAACGACTAAAGCGGTTTCGGGACAGGACACATTTATTTTTCCTACCGTTACAATAAATGACAAATAACATTCTTCGCTAATGTCCGTCCATACAGGTGCGTTGCCCTAGCGGCACGGCCCGATCACCGATCCCGGAGGGTATACACTCCAGTGACGAGCCGCGGCGCGACCGCGTGGACCGAGCGAGACGAAGGCCGCGTCACGGAATGTTCTGCTCCTGGCGCGACCGGAGGCGCCGTAACGTCCGCGAAGAAGCGAAAGACACTTTAACGGCGACTGCGTTTACGACCGCGCGTACGCATTTACGGCGGAGTCACGTTGACTCGACGCACGTGGTCCGCGGCGGAAGAACTGGGAGACGTGTGTCGCGTCGCGTCGACTAGCTCGCACTGTAGAGATGGGGAGTTCGTGAATGAGTCGTTTAAATGAACGCTTCACTCCAGTGAAGTGTGAACTAACCACTCAATTTCAGTGAACTGGTACTTCAAACTCTCCACAGATAGTACACTCCCCACTTTTTTTCTAGTTCGTTCACTCACTCTCTTCCCCTCTCCCTCTCTCACTACATTGGCGCTACGTCACTCATTCTCCCTTTACTTCAATCCTCCCTGTACTGCCTGTCGACGAATCGCGCGGTGAAATACACTTAGAACAACAGTTGCACTTTGCTTTCACATAACCTAAATCGGCGAAGAAACCCCAAATTTCATTACTTTTACGCGATCGCGTGTTGCTAGCCATTGTATAAGAGGGATTTTACCTGAAATCGTACCAATGACTACAGGTGACAGTTTACGTTTTGAATTTAGAGGGTTATTATTCTCAATAAAAATAAAATCTCCAGGAAAACTTCTGAATAATTACTTAGCGTAGGTATATAGACTTTGTGACAGTGGTAAACATACTCATTCTATTTTGGATTAAATTTTAAAAGGAACATAAACTTGGACTGCATTTCGTTGGTAGCCCTAGTTTTCAGTCCATAAATACAACAAATAAGGTTTCACTTGGCAGATGAAGACTCTTTTTGGCGCTTCATGAGAAAATGTCGAGCAAGATTAAACGTAATACCTTCTTTATATGTGACAGGCTTCTCTGTTTATCTTTCCTTTGTCCCCTTCGACCATCCTGTATTTAAGTTAACTCAGACGCTGTAAGACGCAAAACGTTGCGTGCACGTTACTGCATAGTTCGGCCATCTGTTGGTAAAAATATGAATTATTACGAAGCTTTATTGTACGAGCGAGGCGAAGCGAGCGTAGCCGCGGCTGAACGGCGAACTGGGCAACTTCGCCAGGCTTCCGTACTTCATGAATGAACTACTTCATTTGAACGCTTCACGGCAAAGAGTGAAATGAATGAAGTACTTCACGGGAATGAACGAGTTCGACCCATCTCTATCGCACTGGCCGACTGCTTTGTTCCCGTGCGGTCCGGTGTGCGACGCACCGCCTTGCCGAAATTCTGCGCAACGGTACAGCTGCCCCTACTTGTGTCGGCAGTGCCGTAGTTCAGCCCTTCGTGCGTTGGACGGTGCCGCCGCCACAGTTTCACCAGCTATCTTTCTATTTTCTCTGTGAATCATAAGAGAGTTTGTGAGATTTTACACACAAGTGAGGGAATAACTTCAAATGGTACATTTTTTTTATTTTCAGACTGAAATTGAAAAAGAGACTGGAGAACCACTAGATGAGCTGGATGCAATTGCCAGGCGCTGGTGTAAGACACATGGAAGCACTGCCAAGACTGTGTCAGAAATTTTGAAGGGTCCTGATCAGAAGGTTGGTACAAAGTTTGTTTTTGTTCTACAATATACTCCAGTTTAAAAAGTGCTGTCTCACCTGAATGCCACTGTTCAAGTGAAATAATAATATAATCATGTCAGTACATCTACATAATTAGACCAACTTACAATTGATTTTCATTACTGTCAATACTGGTATCTCACTGGTTTTGGTCCTCATAACTCTTGAAGTGGGCAGAGAAATAAACCAGATGGAAATGTAAAGCTGTATTATTAAACACTTTTCTTTGGAAGAGTCAGATGTTACAAATTCTATACAATTTTCATTCGTAATTATGAAGAGACAAAATTAATAAAAAAGTTACAGTAAGCATAGAATATGCAGCGCAAAAATTAGATTTTGAACAGAGCACCACATATAAAAGACACCAAACAAAATTAGGGGGGCTTAATCACCACACCCAGGAATCACAGCACATAATTCATCCATATAGAGGGTTCTAGGAACTCTCCAGTTTTCAAAGAGATAGATAGATAGATAGATAGATAGATAGATAGAGAGAGAGAGAGAGAGAGAGAATTCGATTTTGTATGGGAAAAAACTTGCTACAGATTATTGGTGTCAGTTATTTTTTCATTCTATAAAGAAAAATACAGAAGGAGGAACTGCTTCACATTGAAATCTAATGCAACAGCTACTCATTAATTTATGTTCATAATGTTGCTGGATTAGCCTACAGAGCTGGTACTGAGATACCAACTGTTATCCACAGACAAATTGTAATACAGGTATGTTCTAATTAGACAAAATATTCCTTTGTATCATCTGAATGAAACAGTGTCTTCCTCACCATAGTCAGCAGAAAAGTGACTGAAAGGACTGAATGCAAGGGATCTTGCAGCTAGAGCAGGTGCAGTTGTTTGGGGATATTGTAATTAAATAAAGCAGAATCAGTCACTTGAGATTACAATATTTTAAATTGGGATGGCTGCATTGGGATGCATGACAAGCAAGGTGTGTCTTTTCAAGTCATGTTAACGATGAGCAGTTGCTAAAGATTTCATTTGGAACATTATTTTATAGGCTACCAGCAACTGGTTGATTTGTGCAAGTTGTAATGACAAGATTGAGAGACAGTTTTTTCTGCAAAACCACATTTAAAATTTTGTGCAGTCCACAGCACAGCAAAGCACCCTTTTCTGTCCAGTGAGAGCAAGTTTTCACTTCATCAAGGTATCACATATGTTGACGAGTGCTGCTGGGCATGGGCTATATCTTACCAATGGCTAAATAGTCTGGTCCACTGTAGAAATTCCATAATTTCCTGCAACTTTCTTGCTCTGTACGACTACTGAGTGGACACACCTTAGAAGCTATGGAGGTGAGTGCAAGTCTCCGCCACAGCTCGCAAAACACTCTTTGGTACCACTAGCAACAGCACAGAGGAATATCAAGTACACATCAAGCACCATTTAAAATATGAGAATAGCTAGTAACAGCAGACAAGTACATAAGTATAATCACTGGATGTCACTCATAGCTATCCACAAGAGGGGGGGGGGGGGCACAGGCAAGAGTGGGTACTTGCCTCCTCCCCTCTACAATATGGAATATAGAGAACTATTCGTCACGGAATTCTCATATGCAATGAATAACCACCAATTTCCCTGCGATATAATATGTTTTTTGTGTCACCAATTAAATATAGTTCTTATGGCATGACACTTCACAAAACTGACACGCTCATTTCCCCAACCAGTGCGACCGTCCATGATGAAAGCACCCAAAATTGGCGGAAAGTAAGATAGTGAGGGGCTAAGATTAAATAAAACAAACAAAAAATCACACGCTTGTGAAGGTCTGAGATAAGCTAAGGGAAAAGTTACGCAACGTAACTGAAAACATAACTTCTTATTAAAAAAAATTTCCTGTCAAAGCAGTTAATGATACAAGGAAAAACACATCAACGCACCGTAAACAATATAACAATATTTACTGAGGACGCGTCATATTGCTTCAGGAAGAAGTATTGAAATTACTGTGCCAGGCCTTTATCCTGATGCAAGTTAAGTGCCTAGCCACAGTTGTTCTAGATCGATAAAAATTAGAAAAAACTAGAAGGGTAGTGTTACGTACCGTACGTGTTTGCTGCCAACCAAACCCATAAAACAATATTGTGTGCAGCAGCATCGTAACATTGTTTCATTTGTACCACGGGTGACAGGTAATGTTCCAAGTACCAAATCCCAAATAAAGGTAGGGAAAAAAATCATAGCCATACGCTATTTTTTTTTTTACTGCGTACCATCTGTTTGCAACGATCAAGACAGACAAACGCCAACAGACCATCTCCAACTTACTACAACAATAGCCTGGCAAACACTTCTGATAGATTCGCAAGCTTCACAATACATTTCTGTTTACTATGATCTCTTAATATATAATCTTGGTGCAGTACTCAGCTGAAATGTACAATTCAAAGGCGGTGGTCAATGAATATCTTAAAATAGAAGTCGTTTATTTTGTGTTACACGCGTATCTCCTCAGACACAGCAGACTGTTTCCAAAAGCTTGCTTCATAAAAATAATTGTTAATGTTGAGAGGAATAAATCCTTAAAAGTCAGCTCGACAATCCAGAAACATGTTCATGAAATGTATGCAATGTGATACTGAGTCTGGGATCATACTTTGAACCATACAGTTCCAGCACTAACAGTTAATTGTTACATTAAAAAAACCAGCAACCAGATACTGTTAAGTTGGGTTAATGTTAAATTTTCTCAGAGCGTAAACTGTTTCTCAGTACCTGCCAAAGTAAGCTCACTGCTAACTTGTCGAAAATTGACTGTACGAAGAAACAGACAAATCTGTAAAAACCAAAAACAATAATGTCTAACACTGCTTTTTGTAAGATTTACCGTGGACTGTATTTTTACATAGATGCAGACTCACCATGTCAATTTTGAAAATAGTTGCATTATAATTGCATTGTCTAAACTGCAAAACATTTACATCATCATATTTGTATGACGCTTGGAATTCACAATCACAAAACTCAGGTATCATTTAATTAAATAATTCTTATTCAAATCTGCGAATACCTTTAGGGAATTTCGCATTAAAGATTAAAATTTTTGTAATTAAAATTCTGTTACATACAGGAACGTAGATTTGCACGACCACGTCAGATTTATTAGAATAATTTTAGTGAAATATCAAAAAATGGAATATTACAGAACAAAAATGTCAATAGCTCTTTCCCTGAACACCGAAGAACATAAGTGGAGGTCATCGGGTACTACTAACTTGCTCACATCGTCTCAGGAAGTTTCAGGACTTGGCTACAAAATAAAAGGTAGAGCTCACTGTTGTCTCGTGGTCGAGGCCTTTAGAGACAGTACGAAACTAAAGGTGCATTGTTTTGCTCTGTGCAATAGTTACAACGACACAGTCTGTAGCAGCACACAGTGTTAGTATTATTTTATTGCTCCATCATAAAGAGTTAGCGGCAAAGGAATCACACTTTCGGCAGGTATCAGTGCAGAGTGACATAAGGTAAAAAGGAATCATAAATTTAAATTATTCATCCGAGGTGTGTAATTGATGAATATGCTAGAAGTGGTCGTAAAGATGTTTGGAAAATACTTGTGGTAAAGGGAGAATGGCTCAAATGGCTCTGAGCACTATGGGACTTAACATCTGTGGACATCAGTCCCCTAGAACTCAGAACTAATTAAACCTAACTAACCTAAGGACATCACACACATCCATGCCCGTGGCAGGATTCGAACCTGCGACCGTAGCAGTCGCGCGGTTCCGGACTGAGCGCCTAGAACCGCGAGACCACCGCGGCCGGCTAGTAAAGGGAGAACCAGAATTAAATTCTCTGGAGGAATCTTAGGGAAGAATAATTCATCCATGAAGCAAGTCGTTTATAATATTTGTCAACACGAGAGTCATACAGAAATGTTTCATCGTACATATATACCACGTAAGACGAGAAAATTTAGAGATATTAGTGCTTTACTGAAGTAGTAGTAATAATACTCTACGCCACACGCCGTATTCTTGCTTGCAGTACAAAATTAACGTAGATGGTGAGACCTTTGACAGTGGTGCTGCTCCAGCTGTACCTCAGTAATACGTAAGTGTGACTGGATGTCTGAGAATTTAAATGATAGTCACGAAAAGATACACAGTGATCTTCTTGCGAAAGATAAATTTAAATCATTTATCTTGTTCAGACAGTACACAATTCTACTAGTCGCTCGAACCGTCCGACAGAAGTTCATTTTCTGTCACTCTATGCGGGAATAAATACTGTAAAAATGCGGACAAAATAATAGTGTGTGAGGCAGACGAAACTTGACGGGCAACACCTTGCCACCTGCCCTGCGCTTTCTGGAGAAGTGATAGGTTCGTTGTTTCCTAGTCGCTCGCGTTTGAAATCCTAAGAATTTTTTTGGGAGTGCAAGTACTTGTCTAAAAGGCATTAGGGCTTCTTTTTTCTGTTTGCTTTCGAACTTCCGTGTTGGGATGGACAGGGACTGTTTTTGCTCTGCCGGCCGGAGTGGCCGAGCGGTTCTAGGCGCTACAGTCTGGAGCCGCGCGACCGCTACGGTCGCAGGTTCGAATCCTGCCTCGGGCATGGACGTGTGTGATATCCTTAGTTTAGTTAGGTTTAAGTAGTTCTAAGTTCTAGGGGGCTGATGACCGCAGCAGTTAAGTCCCATAGTGCTCAGATCCATTTGAACCATTTTTTTTTGTGTTTGCTCTGGGCAAAATACGGGAGTTGCTGGCCGCAGTTCGCGAGCTGTTGAAGACACATTACCTACGGTCCGGTGTATCTGCAGGTTGCTGCCGTTGGGGTATAGCCGCGGTGAGGAACTGGAGTGTCGCATGGGACTGCACGTCTGGCCTCGCCCATTCACCTTGCGAGTGGACGTAGAGCCAGGTCCGAGCAGTCACTCGGCGGGACAGTTTGCTAGTTATCGGGAGCTCCGATGTTAGAAATGTTATGAACCCCTCAGGGAAATAGCGTCTAGGGCTGGAAAGAAGCCCAGTGTGCACTCGGAATGTCTGCCAGGGTGTGTCAAAGGCTTTTCCAATTCCAGTCAAATATGGATTGCGAGATGAGTGGGTGTTTAAAAGCCTCTGTGAGTGCTGTAATTAGTGTAATCTTGTCTTCGTGTCAAGGCCAATGACGCCTGTTCCTTGTGCTATGAGACCGTCTTCGGTTCGCATAGCGGACGTGGTCAATACTGCTGGCCATGCATACAAGATACACGCAGAGCTCGCAGGTTGCGGCATCCTACCCAGGGGTCCTCTGGTTTGGAGCCGAGTAAAGGATCTCAGTCAGAGACTACGTTGATTCTGTGACTGTCCTGGCTGCAGATTTCTGCGTCTACGTTATGGGGTGGAGAACTGTAGGATTCCCTTTGATGGATCAGGGGTGTATTACACAGAGGAGGCAGCTACTCGGGTAGCAGTGCATTTTTTTAGGCTAGGTGGTAGTCTGGGGTCCTCTGAAGAATGTGCGGCAACCAATGCGCAGAGAGCGAAATGAGATAGCGTACAAAGTAAAGACATTTTAAATGTCAACATTTTAACAGTAAATTGCAGAAGAATTCGTAAAAACTCCATGAATTCACCTCCTTCCTAGAAAACTGTTGTGCTCATATTAACACGAAGTAGAAAGCTCCTAAATATTTAACGAGGCATGGAATATTTGTAGAAAAGACAGGTTAGATGTCATAGAAGGTGCTCATTGCAGTCGACAAAAACATTACGTCCATTGAGGTCGAAATTGAGCCTGACTGTGAAGTTAACTGGAGGCAATTAACTGGCCTCTGTGAACTCAAGTAAATTATTGGATTCTTTTTAGGACACCCTTTTCGCTGTAAAGTTCTAGAGTCATTCAAAGATGGTTTACGCCCGGTAGTGCGGAAGTACTCCAATCATGCAATATTAGGTGGAGGCAACTTTAGGGTACCAAGTAAAGACTGTGACGTATACGGATTCAATGCTTGTGGCACGGACAGACAGTCTTGTGAAGTAGTTCTGAACATATTCTTCGAAAAGTCTCTTGGCACACAGGGACAGTGAAATGTACATATTTTATGAATAAAATTCCTTCAGCTGTCTGTACTGCGATTTTTACATTTAATCCTGGTATGTATCGACAACAAGATCTAAAAGCCGAAATGGTGGCAGAAGAGGAACTTTCATGCATATAATATACTTGCTTCGTCGCTGCAAAAAATGGTTCAAATGGCTCTGAGCACTATGGGACTTAACATCTGTGGTCATCAGTCCCATAGAACTTAGAGCTAGTTAAACCTAACTAACCTAAGGACATCACACACATCCATGCCCGAGGCAGGATTCGAACCTGTGACCGTAGCGGTCGCGCGGTTCCAGACTGTAGCGCCTAGAACCGATCGCCCACCCCGGCGGCTTCGTCGCTGCAACTTTTAAAAAGCATTCCAGCTGATGCCACGTAATCTGTTATAAAGAACAAAGCATGTGACTGAAACTTCTTTGCCGGCCGAAGTGGCCGTGCGGTTAAAGGCGCTGCAGTCTGGAGCCGCAAGACCGCTACGGTCGCAGGTTCGAATCCTGCCTCGGGCATGGCTGTTTGTGATGTCCTTAGGTTAGTTAGGTTTAACTAGTTCTAAGTTCTAGGGGACTAATGACCTCAGCAGTTGAGTCCCATAGTGCTTAGAGCCATTTTTTTTTTGAAACTTCTTTTCCAATTATAACGGTGTCTAAATGCCTGGTTTCTTGCGCGTCGATTGCGGTATTTGTAAACCATGATGTGTGCCACAATCGTTCATGCCTTTCTGCTTCTAATTGGAAATGGGTTTCTTACATTTATATGGAACATCTTTTGTGCTAAGTTTATACATAAAGTTTACACGAACATCATTTGTGTGACTTTACATATAGATGACATTGCCGGTTTCAGGAGTAGTTTTATATAGTAACTGTGGACATACAACTCCCGGCATTTGAGATCTTGATGTGGTCTGTCAGTGGCTAAAACCCTTAATGTAGCTCACGGCTTTTCTCATCGCAGTACCGTTATTATTTTTCGTCAAATGTGACTTGACTACCTTAGCAGCTCAGAAAAAAACGTTTCTTGCCATTCTTAAATAATTTCGGAGATCATTCCAGCCCCTATAGTAATAAAGCATTGGAGAATTTCTCCTTCTGAAGAAGCCATTTCTATGACCATAGTTTTTCTTACCTGTTACTGGATTTGTCAGTTCCAATAGACCAAGGCAAATCCCAGTTTGTGTGTCTCTGTTATACCAAGTGACATCTCGAGCAACGTGACTTAAACGAACTTAACACGAACGCCGAGCAGCACGGCGCTGTGATCGCTACGTGCCGTTGGTCGGACGGTTGTAGTGGCTGCCACGGTGTCTGCACCCAGAGGATGGCCGCTGTAACCGTGGCCGAAATGTTCATTTCTCCAGTATAGTTTTTTACATAATGCCGCGGTACGACACTCAGAAAACTTTTGTCAAAAGCAATTAGTGTTTCACACGAGAGGTTTTTCCTGAATACCTGCTGATCCTCAGAGAAGCTTTTCCCCCTGAAACGTCATAATCTTAGAGCACGAAGTATGCTCTAGGATCCTGCAACAGACTGACGCAGCGTTACCGGTCACTGATTCAGTGGATCCGTCCTCTTATAAACAGCAGTGAACTGTGTTCTTTTCCAGTTACGCGAGGGTATGCATTGTGCTAGAGGCCTCTTTAAATATGATCGAGGAGAGCGGTTAATTCCATAGCTTATTCAATGAAAAATCTAATAGTAACTTCGTCAGGTACTGACGCCTGCTTCACCTGGAGTAATCTTCGCTGTTTTTAGTACTGGGAGTGCATATTTCATTACTGTTTGTGAGTATGTGCAGCAGTCAGACAATGGTATGATGTGCTTTCATGCATTTTAAAATTGGGAATTTAATGTTTCACTTATCTGTCTGCTGTCAGAATGAATTTTTAAACGTTGAATGTACCATTTCAGCTATATCTCTTCTTTTTCAATTTTTAGTAGCGACTGATCGATGAGAGACTGGATGGAAGGTTTGAATTCGTTCATTGTCTTTATACACGGCCAGAGCTTTTCTGACAGATCTTACCCAGACCCGACTGCTTAAATTACTGTAGGCTTCACGCATAGCTCTTATCAGGAATGCACAAATTTGCATTAAATTTTCTCTATTAGTTTACCTGCATTGTATTTTGTAACACAATGCTGTATCACAGCACTGTATCTGGTCTGCCCTTCACCACCCACCGTACCAGGCTATTTTGAGTGAGAATGCCATAACCTTGATTTACGTTAGGGAGGAACAAAATATTAATCCACATTTGGTCACCCAAAATTACGTTTCCTGTGATTTCCGCAGTTGACTAGAGGTCCCTGTCTTGAAATTTCCTTTCACTAAAGCGCGGGAAAATTCGTTCTCCATTATCATCAAACTTTGCTTAAATTAACATCAAAAGTACAGTAGTGTTGTAGAGAGCACTTAATGTGCCAGTCATAGACTCGATCTTGGTAAATGCATCTGTTTCTGTGGTAGGCTATTGGAAGCACTAGTACGCCATACCTTTTGTCTGTATGTAAAAGTAATGACTACTTTGACTGGATTTAACCAGGCCTCCGTTTCTTTCTATCTTGTGACAATCTTTTCATCTCTACATACCAATGTGCAATTTGTGCTTTTACCAGTGGGGTGGGGGGGATGTATTAGGGGGTTAGTATAATTATATATGTTACTAGCTTGGACCGTGGCGTTACCCATGGATAAACAGTTATTTATAAATAGATGTTAATGCCGAAACTCACTATTCAAGCGTATGCACTATCAGAAAAGCCACTTTGTGAGATGTTTTAGTAAACCTTCAAATTTAGATCTCTCCTGAGTTGATCAGGAACCATCATGTCTCAGTTTTTTAAAGAGACGGACAAGAGAACTGTGACTTTCAAGAAAAGCTCGAAAAGCATTAAATGAGGAAGCAACCCAACGTACGCGAAAAATATGGCCTAGTTTTAATAGCTGCGAGGATAATTCTTGTGAAACACTTTGTAGTAGTCTAATTTTTGGGACTTTGAAAAAACACAGAATGTAAGGAATCTAAAAAAAAACCTTTATACGGTATACATCTGCTACATCATTCATAACATCGTGGACGGCTAATTTCATTTTGTGGTTCATACAATGAACGACAGTTAAATCCTTATGTAAATGACTACGCAGTAGAGCGGCTACGCCTTTGTAAGGTGCAAGCATTATTGAGCCACCATCTGTTGCGACACCTACAAGGTGGTTTTTTAGTTCATCATTTGTAATGCCATACTTTTCAAGAGCTGCTAACAGTGTGCTGAAAATGCATTCTCCTGTCCCACTTTCTCATTCAACAATGCCAAAAAAATAATCGCAAGCAACTCCCTCAAAGGACAAACGTATATATATTATTAAACAAGTTTTATTGGAAACCGTTATACTTTCGTCCATCATGATACAAGCTCGCAAGTAAACGGATGACGCACCTTAGACGAAAGCAACAATGACAACATCTTAATGATGATTTAGTTCTAAACGTTTTGAAATGCTTAACTACTACATGCATGGATAGCTGCATCAAATCAGTCTCTGGACTGAAGACAACAACAAAAACTACTAGATAACACTTTTTCAAAATTAATAAGCAAACATATTAATAGTAAGACTGTATTAAAAACTTTCAGTGTTCGGCTCCACAAATTTAAATTATATGTAAAGTTTTACTCCAGTGCGTGGGAAACAAACATCCCAGGTTGGGATGCATAAACTAAAACCAGAGGAGGGGATGGTCTGATACGGAGAGGGGGAAATCCCCCCATCCCCTCCTGCAAATCGCACACTGCTACATACATACGGCAGCTCACTTTCCCAATAACGCGGTTAGTATGTTTATCTGCACCGATATCCGAGATTTTTCTCCTCCTTACTGCTCTAGCGGCAAATTATCATGTAATAAGTCGCAGATGTGCCACTAAAAAAAAAAAAAACAAAAAAAAAAAAACGTGTGAAATCTTATGGCACTATTAGCTAAGGTCATCAGTCCCTAAGCTTACACACTACTTAACCTAAATTATCCTAAGGACAAACACACACACCCATGCCCGAGGGAGGACTCGAACCTCCGCCGGGATCAGCCGCACAGTCCATGACTGCAGCGTCCTAGACCGCTCGGCTAATCCCGCGCGGCATGCCACTAACAAATCTCTTCATACCACTAAAGGTATCCTATAGATTTACTTCTCCATCCGGAATATTTAATTTCTGTTCTTTTCTCTCTCTACAACTTTCTATAATATCGGATTTCAGATACCTCCAGTTTCATCTTTAATTTGCGCACGTTTCACATTTCGTTTTTTTCAGTAACTTCTGAGTAATTTGCATTTAAAAATTGACATCAGTATTATTCTTTTTTTAGGATTCACCTGCAGTGGTTTACTTATAATAACTTTCTTGGTTCAGTCGTGTTGTATTATCTTGCTTCCCGTAGGAGAATTCTCTCTCTTCTACTGCTTTGTTTTCACCTTCTTAACTAAGCAATTTGCTGTTCCCCTTTTTCTGCCTTTCGTTACGTTCATGTTAAATTTATCTGTAAGTCATGTGTCGCACTAAGTGTGCTGTTCATTCTATTGAACAGATCATCTGAACAATGTTGGTATCTGTGTACGTTGCAGTTCCATTGTAAAAACGTTGTGACTGGGTGTTATGTGTTGTCCTTAGGTTAGTTAGGTTTAAGTAGTTCTAAGTTCTAGGGGACTGATGACCATAGATGTTAAGTCCCATAGTGCTCAAAGCCATTTGAACCATTGTAAAAAATGCAGTGGCAATCATCAGTAGCCTAACCCTGCTTTGCAGATTTTGTGACACAAACTTGTCTTACTTTTTCTTCTGATTATAAACTCTCAGCCACTGAAGACTGAGCATTGAATTTTATGTGAGCGTCACAGTGGCCACTTCCCGTTTTTAATCACATCATGGATCCTTCCTGTTTGCTTCTTAGACAAACTGATTTAGCGTTCCTCCATATTGAAGGCAATATTGAGCTCTGCACAAGCAAATTATCCCTCACAGATACTGGATGGCCGGCCGAAGTAGCCGTGCGGTTAAAGGCGCTGCAGTCTGGAACCGCAAGACCGCTACGGTCGCAGGTTCGAATCCTGCCTCGGGCATGGATGTTTGTGATGTCCTTAGGTTAGTTAGGTTTAACTAGTTCTAAGTTCTAGGGGACTAATGACCTGAGAAGTTGAGTCCTATAGTGCTCAGAGCCATTTGAACCATTTTTAGATACTGGATGTTTACAATACAGCAACGTATGACTTTGTGACAAAATTCTTCAAATTTATCTTTAATTTCTTCTTTTCTTTCCAGGTAATGGAAGGAATTCAAAAAGGTATAGACAGGGCAAATGAAAAAGCAATCTCCAATGCACAAAGGATACAGAAATTTGCTATTCTGGAGAAAGACTTCTCGCTACAAGGAGGTGAACTGGGTAAGTTCAGTTAGATATTTTGAGGATAGTTGTTGTCATAATGGTCTCTAGAAAACTGTCAACTGGAAACCTACTCTTCTAACAGTACCCGCTTTGATAATATGTCTGCACCGACTTAGCGATACTCTGGATGATCCATCATTGAATCGAACATGGGACTGTAGCTGGTCATAAACTTGTGGAAATAAGGAACACCAACCGCCGTACGTTTTATAAAATATATTAATTATACGACCAGTTTCGACACTGTATTAATGTCACCTTCGGGCTCCTATGCAAGCTGAATGTTGATATCCAACCATGGATGCATTAAGACAGGTACCATGTATATCCACTGGTCTCTTGCATACCTATGTACAGTATGTGTGCAATCCAGCCATATAACAACAACTAGATAGTTGTTAGATGGCTGGAATCCACACATCGTCTAAATAGAAATCTATGAGACCAGTGGATATTATTCGCAACTATCGTTATGCACCGATGCTTGGGTATCATTCAGTTTGCATAGGGGTCTGAAGATGACATCAAAGCAATGTCAAAACTGGTCGCATAGTTAAAATATTTTTTGAAAAGTACTGTTGTTGGTATTCCTTATTTCTACAAGTTTGTGGTGCTCTGTCATGAACTGACAACGTGTCGAGTTCGTTGATATGATATCCATGACGAAATATGTATGTGTTCTGAGTACCTGCGTGCAGTATGTCCTCTGGATGTAGGGGAGTGTCATCTTTCGGAAAAAAGGAGAGAATTCTCAAAGGAACAACGGAATTCCTAATCTCCAGATTTACAGGATTTCGAGCAGAATGAATGTTACTTTCTCATCATATTTCAACAGCTTCCCCACCTGGCTTCCTCAGGTCTCTGTGCTTGCTTTTTGCGCCTGAACCGAAAGGTGAAACCTCAGTCGTCTCCTTTTTCACTCTACCCAGAAGTTTGACGCCTGTGCCACGATCTTTGTTTCGTACTCGCGGGTGAGGAAATGCCCGGTTATCGCTGATTTAGTTAGCAGCATTTTGGGGCAGATGCTGAAGAGGGGCCTTAAAATAAAGGCGGCGGTTGGGATTAGAAAGCAGGATCACTTAACCAACAGAGACCAAGACGTTGATGTAAGTATAGAGTGGGATGTAGCACTTCGTTTTTCTTAGGTGTCATCGAAAATCATATTAATGTGAAAAAGACAACACGTTGGAAATCTACCTGGAACGGAACAGCAATTTTTTCTCTGGAAACAATCACTATCATAAAACGCTGATTAGATTAGATTAGAATAGATTAGATGCAAATTTCACTGTAGAGGTGGGCTAAACGGTTACTTTGCGACATCAGTTATCCAAATTACAGTTATTTATCCATCGACAGCAATTAATTTTAACAATTACTAATAAGTGTCAGTTATCTGAGCTGTGACCGGCTGATAGAAGAAAAATCGAGCAAACGTCATATTGGATTACATAGCAATGAAACTAAAGTGCCGTATTTGATGGCTTTAGTGTGCGCACTGATGTGGTACGAAAATATACTGTTTTGAATGAGTGGCACACAGAAGTTCACTCAAAAACGCATGTGTTTTGTACGGAAACGTTAAGGAATGTGCCACCAGTAAACAAAAAGTTATCGCATTAATTTTGTGAGTATGAATTAACATACGGCCCAGTTACAGTAGGCTAAATTTCAAACTTAATTTCTGCTGCTGTTTATACGCTGCAAAACTCATAGCTGTGTGAAATACCACACAAATAATTGAGACAACGTCGTAGCAGATTCATTTACTCCTCTACATGATATTCCGTTTGAGAAAAGCTGTAAGTTCTCTATTAAAATTTTAAATGAAATTAAACTGTTAGATTTCGTTTACTGACGGCTGAATATCATATCTCATAACGAAAAATAATTATTCCTGCATGTATTACATTTTTCTAGTACACCACAGTGTTACAGACGTTATTTAAAATTCTTTTACATGTTGCCAGTGGTTGAACATATCGAGTAATATTATATTGTAAATCATGCAATGAGTTCAAATTCTACTGCTTTTTTCTTAATTGTTTCAGTTGCAAATACTCCGTGGAACACCATTTCGCTTAAATATACGTATGAAGTTTAAAGTATCCTGAATTATTTTCCAGCATACTACCAACAATATTTGCACCTCGAACTTTGCATCTGAAATAGACATACTGAGATATATGTCGTGCGCTTAATACTGTGTCACGCTAGTGGTTGTGAATAACGTTAACGAGGGATGCGTACACCCCGAAAATTCCTACATTTAACAAAATGCATCAACGGTGACAACAGTTTTAATGTCCAAGTAAGTTGGATAAATATCCACAATTTTCTGTGCCCTACACTTGTCATCCTGTTTCGTCAGACGCTCTCCCTATGGAACATCTTACAGAAGATCCATAAAATTGCTGGAATCAGCCAACGGCCTTGCCACAGTGGTAACACCGGTTCCCGTCAAATCACCGAAGTTAAGCGCCGTCCGGCTTGGCAAGCTGTTGGATGGGTGACCTTCCAGTCTCCCGAGCACTGCTGGCAACCGAAGTGCACTCAGCCCTTGTCAAGAAAAGTGTGGAGCTACTTGACTGAGAGACAGCTGCTCCCGCCACGAAAATTGATAAAGGCTGGGAGGATGGTGTGCTGGTCACATGCCCGCCCCTCCATATCCGCAGCCCGTGACGCCTATGGGCTGATCACGACGCGGAGATCGGTCGGTACCATTGGGCCTTCAAGGCTCGTTCGGACGGATTTTAGTTTTCGTTTTTAGCCGAAATCAAAATCTGTCTCTCTCGCTCCGAAGATGGCTTGAATTACAGCCCAAATGTTAGCACAGACAAGGTTTGATTAAGGCTAAATTCCCGTAATTCGATTATCAGATACTACGCCATGAGAAGATTCACATCTTACAGAAGCTTTTGAAACACCTTGGTGTCTTAGATTCCAGTGCAAATGTTTTCAAAAGCGTTTGTTGAGAGAAAACTACTACAAAATGTGAATATGAGAGTAATTATGGGACAGTAGATAGGCTCTGTTATTTTCTCACGAAAGTCATTAATAAACTGCTAGTACTCATAACAGAAATTAAGAAAAAACAGACTTTTTTTTGAGAGAAATAGTGTTACATGATCTCTGTAGAGTTTTGCACCATAAAGAAGCAAGGGATAGGATGTTGTTATGGGTGGCTGGTATCCTCTTTCTACAACACCAGGACACACGTGGATCAATACAGTACTTTATTTACATGAACATTTACTTAACTGGAATAGAGTCCATGTTCTGTGGTACAAGCTCATCATCAGTAATAGTCCTCTTCCAGACAATATCTGTAATCTTGCTATAGAAGCTTCAGTCTCACACTGCTAGTCCTCTTATAGTCCTGAGTGAGTCAGTTAGGCCTAACTTTTCTTTTCTTTGTTGAATTTCGATCTCCCCCCCACCAAACCCCCCACCCCACCCCACAGAGGGGAGGAGGGGGCCTGGCAGCAGCACAATATGCCACTCTGCAGGCTACAGTAGAGTGAAAAACATAATGAGGAGATATCAAAACAATAAAAACAGGTGATAAAACGGTGTCTGTTTACAACTGGAACATGGTGAAAAGTCGCGAATAGTGACTAGACAGACACAATTAAAATACTCAGTGACAATGCTCACGTAAACACTGCACTATGGAGTAGACATAAAGGCTTGGGGGGGGGGGGACGAACAGATGAGGGGGAAAAAGGGGGGGAGGAGAGGAAAAGCAAGACAGGGAGGGAGCCGATTGGAGGGAGTGGACATAGAAAAGGGGGGGGGGGGTTGGGCAGAAGCAAGAAGGAGTGCGGAAGGCAGTGGAGCGGAAAGCAAAAGGACTGGGGGGAGAGAATGGAGTCAAAGAGATGGTTGGTGGGGTAAAAACAAGATGGAAGGGCGGAGAGGGAGCCTGGGAAAGGGCAGAGGGAGAGAGGGGGAGGTGAGGATCAGAGTTGATAGGAGGGATAAATGGAGGGAGAGAGGGCATCATCCAGGAGGGGGAAGCCCTCCATCAGCGGCGGCCTAAATACATTGCTGTTGACATGGCATTGGTGGCTTTTCGCTTGCGGGTGTGTCTCTGGCCTCTCTTGTGATAGGTGCCCTTGATCCTGCACCTACTTATCGATCTTCGCGTTTCGTCTTTGCTGACAGGTGTGCAGTGACAGCTTACGCCGTCACAATCTCGTTATGTATGACAGTGAAACAATACATCTAATCAGAAATTTTCCAAATGCTAGAGCAACAGCTTGCAGAACTAAAATGAGAACTCTGGAGCATTCACGCTTCAGTTATTTGTGCAGAAATATAAAATGACAATCAACAAATTAATTCAGTATTTTTGCCTCTATGGAGTTAATTCAGTGTAGATAGAAATTATTTGTGAACCATATGCTATAGTAGTCTTACTCCCATCTCGACGACCGTTATTACCACCGATATAAGTATAGTGGAATCCAGCATTTGGAACTGTGAGGAAAAAAGCGGCTATTTCCTTTGAAGTACGGTCAGAGTGCACTCCAGCGTGAAGTTAAGGTACGCAGTTTTGGCCACTAGGTTACTGCTTAATACAGGTGTGTGAGTTCTCAGTACTCAGTAACCAATTATTTACGACAGTTAAGCTGTCTTTGCTATCTAGTTAACAATGTCATTGAAATCAACAGTAGCGAGCATCTGACGTCTGCACTCGTCACACCTGAGGAAGACAGCTGAGGAAGTAATAAAAAATATCGTTACAATAACGGTAACATTCATTCAGCTTCAAATTCGTAAATCCGCAGATCATCACTACCGCTATAGAATTCATTATGATTAAAAAACTTTGCTGCGGTAGAGTATTAAAAGTATTTGACTCGTTGGGGAATTCTTATCTTATGTACAGATAACTTCCCCTTCTTAACGACAAATAAGATAATTGAGTTGCTGCAGTCGTTGCTTCATTCCTAACATAGCATTCTAACAAGGCTGTGCAACTGCAATAAACAAACCCTACTTAAGGGTTTTCCTTTCTGATTTCGAAGAACATTGGGAGTGTGTCATTCCTATACCGTGGCCTCCTTACCTCAAATTGATACATTTACTCTTCTCCATCGGCCCTGAAAGTCTGTATCATCATCACGGAATCACCTTGTAGATGTAAAGCCCCAGATACTTGTAAGTTATGTTGTTACTGTGTATCTTTTTTTTCTAAGGGGTTTCATTTTCAATTTCAGGACCAACCATGAAAGTGAAACGAAATGTAGTTGCAGAAAAGTATGCTGACGTCATTGAACGATTCTACAAGGGAACGTAAAGCGTTGTGTGCTGCATGGAGAAGAGCAAGTACTCAAGACTGTTTAAGGACGCGTCTTCATGAAAGATGACCGACTGCTGCCGTGTTACTGGTGGTGCTTTTGCAAGCCAGAGGTACTTTTGTATGATATACATTAACTATTTTTGAAAAGATCCTCTCATCAAGAAATCCGATATATTTCGGTGTTATTTTTCGAAGATGATGTATTTCTTTTCTCAGTTACTTGTTAGAACTCGCTGTGCCTTTATTATGTTGTACTTATTCGTACCTGTTCTGTAACGAAGCCTGTAAATACGTCACAATTTAAGCTCATGTATATAAGTGTTACATGTGTAAATTATTTCCTTAGTTTAACACTGGAGGAATTTTTGTATTCATTGTAAGAAATAAAATATAAATAAATATTTTTAGTTATTACAAAATGTGACTTCTCCTTCACCCCTGACGAATCAGGTAACTCAGTAACATCTGTCATTCCTCCATCCACAACGTGATATTCCATATAATTAGGATAAACAAACAATCTCTATTTTTGGGTTTTCGACGTTTCTTGTGTTCCTTTTTCCCACAGAAACCGTCGAACGGCCTTTTCAATCATTACGACCTTTGGATAAGCTGCAAAAATCTAGGCCATTAACTTTTTACTAGAGAATCCGAAATGTTACCTGTGTTGAACTCCATATCAAAAGTTATAGTTTTAACCTTATTACTAGTTCAGAACACAGAAAATTGCAAGTATAGTGAAAAGTTTCGCAATGCTATACCTGAAGACAGTTATTCTTGCGTACGCCTTTGCTTCTGTATCTTGAACAACTAAACTTCGTTTTCTTGAATACAGAGTGGTACATTACATTTGCTGAATGTCATTACTTGTTACTTCTCCAGCATGGCATCCGGATCACGCAGGTTTCCTTGAGAGAACGTAAAAACTTAAGCTGAAAAGTTACGAACTGCTCAACATTTGCACAAGATATGGGACACACTCATTTAATCCAGCTTCAGCCGCTGAAAAAAATATTTTTTTTGTGAGGGGTAGGAATTTCTGTGACGACTGAGTGGAGTACATCATTCATAGGCCATTGGCGCAACAATGTAATCAGTGTCAAATTGACAGAACCTTTGGAGAAACGTGCTACAAAGATGATTGTGGTTGTTTTCACTTAGTAAAATGAATTAAATTTGGAAAATTTCAGGTCTAACCTTCCTAATTTAGGTTTCTCATGGTTTTTCAAGTCGTTTCATTTCAGCGCCTCCCTATAGAGCCCATAAATTTCTTCTGGGTTTGTGACCGTATTATCAATATGTAAAACTACCTACGTTTCAGTCACTGTTACAGGTGATCTTCTTCAGGAAGTTTTTGTTGTAAATAAACTTCTTATTTACAACAAAAACAAAAAGGTCACTTATAACAGTGACCGAAACATCGGTAGTTTTACATATTGACAATGCGGTCACAAACGCAGAAAAATTTTATTATCTTTGACAATGGCCTACATTTACATCTCCCTACATAGCTTTAAATTATAGTCCACGACCCTTACCTGCAATATTTGCTGTACTTTAATAATAATTTTAAATTAACGTTTTATGGAAACATATTACTACTGAATATACTTATTCAATTGATGTAGTGACATATTGTATGATCCTGTGACAATATCACAGTTGCTTTACAGAATAAAAAATAAACTAAAATTAATTAATAAATAATTAAGAATAACATTAAACTAAGTAATTTGTTTAGTTTCTGCGGCTCTGGTCAAAAACGGTGTTAAGTGGTGGAATTGGACATAACTGTAGAAGATTCGAATCTCAGAAGTGTAAGCTATTTTCACCGTTGGAAATTGGTTGTGAGAGAAAATGGAGGAACTTGAGTAGAGGTTTCGATGATGTGTTGTTGCTTAACATTCAGACGCTTATGCTGTTTTATAAGGTGAATGCCAAAGACACTAAAGATCCCCCAGTAGGAGATAAGGTATTATGCTCGGCAGGGCTCTCGGTGCTATCAGAGAGAAATAGACTAGACGCCTCCACTAATTTTCTTCACACACACACACACACACACACACACACACACACACACATACACACACACACATACTGGGTGTTTCAAAAAGAATATGCGTATTTCGAATGCATATATTTATTAAACGTTAAGACATATGAATATGAAACTTTACACACATATTTACGACCCGCTCAAGTGCAGATTACAGGTGTTCAATATGTCCTCCGTCAGCGACACGAACAATGTCACATCGATACTTAAATTCCTCCCATGCTCGGGGAAGCATGTTCTTCGTATACGATGTTATGGCAGTACGGATAAGGTTCTTCAACTCTCCCAGGTTCCTTGGGGATGGTGGTACATAAACGTTGTCTTTAACGAAACCCCACAGGAAGAAGTCAGAAGCTGTCAAATCCGGTGACCATGGAGCCCAGCTGACACATGCTAAGTTGCCAGCTCCTTGACGACCGATCCCACGGTTCGGTAGAGTTTCATTCAGATATTCACTCACTTGGCGACTCCAGTGAGCGGGTGCCCCGTCTTGTTGGAAAATGAAGTTGTCTTCGTGCAGCCTCGGAAACACCGTTTTGTAACACAGCGAGATACTGATGACCGTTAACCGTGTTTCCATCAAAGAAGAATGGGCTGTAAACAGATGATTGGGATATCGTATGAAACACAGCAATTTTGGGCAAATATCATATATGTTCAGTGGCTGCATGTGGGTTCTGTAGGCCCCAAATTTGAACATTGTGTTTGTTTACCTGACCATTAACATGGAAAGTCGCTTCATCACTGAACACGATGCATTGTGCGAAAGTGTTATCATTGTCAACAGCACCAAGAATCTCGTTACAAAATGCTGCACGTTTGCATTTGTCATCAAGACGCAGAGCTTGTAACAGCTGTAACTTGTACGGCTTCGTAACCAAACGACGTCTCAAAACACGCCAAATTATTGTTGTAGACAGTTGTAACTTCAGACTGGCACGACGAGTTGATTTTGAAGGATCACGTTGGAAAGCAGTTTGAATTCGTGCAACATTTTCTTCAGAAACACGAGGGCGGCAAGGACTCTTTCCTTTACATACACATCCTGTATCTAGAAACTGTCGATACCATCTGCGAATATTCCACCCATTCGGAGGATCAATTTGGTACCTCAACCTGCAACGTATTTGCACTGTTATCACGGAATTGCACCTCGCAAACTCGAGAACAGTAAATGATTTCTGCTGCGGAGTAGCCATTCTAAAAACACACACATATATGTATATATATGCGCGTCTTGATCTGTAATGTCATCCAAAGCATTCTGCCTCTTCTGAGAGTTCTTTTTGCTCTTCCACGATTCTCTCATTTTTTTCCCCAATAGAGCCTTTACCTTCAGTCCACTTTGTCCCTGATTTATTTGGGACTGCATTTTCTGACCTAACAATCCACTTGTGTACCTTGTCTCTGTATATATACAGAGACAAGGTACACAGCTGGATTGTTAGGTCAGAAAATGCATTCCCAAATAAATCAGGGACAAAGTGAACTGAAGGTAAAGGCTCCATTGGGGAAAAATGAGAGAATCGTGTAAGAGCAAAAAGAACTCTCAGAAGAGGCAGAATGATTTGGATGACTTATATATGTTGTTGTTGCTGTGATCTTCAGTCCAGAGGCTGGTTTGATGCAGCTCTCCATGCTACTCTATCCTGTGGAAGCTTCTTCACGTCCAAGTAACTACTGCACCCTACATCCTTCTGAATCTGCTTGGTGTATTTATCTCTTGGTCTCCCTCTACGATTTTTACCCTCCACACTGCCCTCCAATAGTAAATTGGTGATCCCTTGATGTCTCAGAACATGTCCTACCAACCGATCCCTTCTTTTAGACAAGTTGTGCCACAAATTCATCTTCTCTCCAATTCTATTCACTACCTCCTCTACCCATCCAATCTTCAACAGTCCTCTGTAGCACCACATTTCGAAAGCTTCTATTCTCTTCTTATCTAAACTATTTGTCATCCACGTTTCACATCCATACATGGCTACACTCCAAATAGTTTGAGAAAAGACTTTCTTACACTTAAATCTATACTTGATGTTAAAAAATTTCTCTTCTTTAGAAACGCTTCTCTTGCCATTGACAGTCTACATTTTATATTCTCCCTACTTCGACCATCATCAGTTATTTTGCTCTCCAAATAGCAAACTCATTTACTACTTTAAGTGTCTCATTTTCTTATCTAATTTCCTCAGCATCACTTGATTTAGTTATACTACATTCCATTAGCCTTGTTTTGCCTTGGTTGATGTTCATCTTATAGCCCCCTTTCAAGACACAGTCCATTCTGTTCAACTGCTCTTCCAGGTCCTTTGCTGTCTCTGACAGAATTGCAATGTCACCGGCAAACGTCAAAGTTTTTATTTCTTCTCTATGGATTTTAATTCCTACTCCAAATTTTTTCTACCCCAAATTTTTGCTTTACTGCTTGCTCAACGTACAGATTGAATAACATCGGGGATAGGCTACAACCCTGTCTCACTCGCCTCCCAACCACTGCTTCCCTTTCATGTCCCTCAACTTTTATAACTGCCATCTGGTTTCCGTACAAATTGTAAATAGCATTTCGCTCCCTGTATTTGACCCTTCCCACCTCTAGAATTTGAAAGGGCATTCCAGTCAACATTGTAAAAGCTTCCTCTAAGTCTACAAATGCTAGAAACAAAGGTTTGCTTTTAATTACATTATGTTCTAAGATAAGTTGTAGGGTCAGTATTGCCTCACGTGTTCCAACATTTCTAAGGAATCCAAACTGATCTTCCCCAAGGTCGACTTCTACCAGTTTTTACATTCGTCTGCAAGGAATTCGTGTCAGTATTTTGCAGCCGTGAATTATTAAACACCTGCTACATCTGCTTTCTTTGGGATTTGAATTATCATATTCTTCTTGAAGTCTGAGGGTATTTCGCCAGTCTAAAAATGGTTCAAATGGCTCTGAGCACTATGGGACTTAACATCTGAGGTCATCAGTCCCCTAGAACTTACAACTACTTAAACCTAACTAACCTAAGGACATCACACACATCCATGCCCGAGGCAGGATTCGAACCTGCGAGCGTAGCAGTCACGCGGTTTCGGACTGTAGCGCCTAGTACCGCTCGGCCACCACGGCCGGCTTTTCGCCAGTCTCAAACGTCTTGCTCACGAGAAGGTGGAGTTTCGTCAGGGCTGGCTCTCCCAAGGCTATCAGTAGTTCTATATTCATACAAGTGGTTCCCTTTTCTCCAAAAGTCTCTTTAATTTTCCTGTATGCAGTACCTATTTTACTCCCTAGTGATGTACGCCTCCACATCTTTACATTTGTCCTCTAGCCATCCCTGCTTAGACATTTTGCACTTCCTGCCGATCTCATTTTTGAGACGTTTGTATTCCTTTTTGCTGCTTCATTTAGTTCATTTTTATATTTTCTCCTTTCATCAATTAAATTCAATATCTCTTCTGTTATCCAAGGATTTCTACTAGCTTTCGTCTTTTTACCTACTTGATCCTCTGATGCCTTCAATATTTCATCTCTCAAATCGACTCATTCTTCTTCTACTGTATTGATTTCCTCTGCTCTTGTCAATCATTTCCTAATGCTCTCTTTGAAACTCTCTACAACCTCTGGTCCTTTCAGTTTTTCCAGGTTCCATCTCCTTAAATTCCCAACTTTTTGCAGTTTCTTCAGTTTTAATCTACAGTTCATAACCAAAAGAATGTGGTCAACATCCACATCTGCCACTGGAAATGTCTTACCATTTAAAATCTGGTTCCTAAATCTCTGTCTTACCATTATATAATCTATCTGAAACCTTCCAGTGCCTCCAGGCCTCTTCCACGTATACAACTGTCTTTTATGGTTCTTAAACCAAATCTTAGCTATGATTAAGTTATGCTCTGTGCAAAATTCTACCAGGATGTTTCCTCTTTCATTCCTTGCCCCATTCCTTATTCATCTACTACTTTTCCTTCTCTTCCCACACTGGACTCGCATTCGCGAGGACGACGGTTCAATCCTGCGTCCGGCCATCCTGGTTTAGGTTTTCCGTAATTTCCCTAAATCGCTCCAGGCAAATCCCGGGATAGTTCTTTTGAAAGGGCACGGCCGACTTCCTTCCCCGTCCTTCCCTAATCCGATGAGACCGATGACCGCGATGTCTGGTCTCCTCCCCCAAAAACCCAACCCTTCTCTTCCCTTTCCTACAATGGAATTCCAGTACCCAATAACTATTAAATTTTCGTCTCCCTTCACTATCTGAACAATTTCTTTTATCTCATCATACATTTCTTCAATCTCTTCGTTGTCCGCGGAGTTTAGTTGGCATATAAACAAGTACTACCGTGGTAGGCGTGGTATTCATGTCTATCTTGGCTACAATAATGCATTCACTATGCTGTTCATAGTAGCTTACCTGCGCTCCAATTGTTTTATTCATTATTAAACCTACTCCTGCATTACCCTTATTTGATTTTTTATTTATAACCCTGTATTCACCTGACCAGAATTCTTGTTCTTTCTGCCACGGAACTTCACTAATTCCCACTATATCTAACTTCAACCTATCCATTTCCCTTTTTAAATTTTCTAACCTACCTGCCCGATTAAGGGACCTGACATCCCATGCTCCGACCCGTAGAACGCTAGGTTTGCTTCTCCTGATAACTACATCCTCCTCAGTAGTCTCCCCCCCCCCCCCCCCGGATATCCCAATGGGGGACTATTTAGCCTCCGGAATATTTTAACCAAGAGGACGCCATCATCATTTAACCATACAGTAAAGCTGCATGCCCTCGGGAAAAATTACGGCTGTAATTTCCCCTTGCTTTCAGCCGTTCGCAGTACCAGCACAGGCCCTATCCACAACCGTCGCCGAGCCAACTGTGGTGCACCATAGGCCATAAATTAGAGGGGTGCACGATGGGAGTACCCATTAGGAGTGATTTAAAATGGAGTGATCATATAAAGTTGATCGTCGGGAAAGCACATGCCAGACCGAGATTCATTGGAAGAATCCTAAGGAAATGGAGTCCGAAAACAAAGGAAGTAGATTACAGTACGCTTGTTCGCCCACTGCTTGAATACTGCTCAGCAGTGTGGGATCCATACCAGATAGGGTTGAGAGAAGAGATAGAGAAGAGCCAACGGAGAGTAGCGCGCTTCGTTACAGGATCATTTAGTAATCGCGAAAGCGTTACGGAGATGATAGATAAACTCCAGTGGAAGACTCTACAGGAGAGACGCTCAGTAGCTCGGTACAGGCTTTTGTGGATATTCGAGAACATACCTTCACCGAGGAGTCAAGCAGTATATTGCTCCCTCCTACATATATCTCGCGAAGAGACCATGAAGATAAAAGCAGAGAGATTAGACCCCACACAGAGGCATACCGACAATCCTTCTTTCCGCGAACAATACGAGACTGGAATAGAAGGGAGAACCGATAGAGGTACTCAAGGTACCCTCCGCCACACACCGTCAGGTGGCTTGCGGAGTATGGATGTAGATGTAGATGTAGAGGTTGTGGAGATATATATGGGCAAATAGAAGTTTAACAGTCGAATACCTAGAGGAACCAAGGGCTACCAGCAATGACTCCTCAATGAGCGTTCAGCCCTATATGGGCCTCCTCAGCAGCTGTCTGGTACATGCACCAATGCTGACTGCAGTTCGTCGGCTACGAAGGGTGGAATCTGCGCACTGTACAGCAACTGGATGCCCATTGAGTGGCGACATGTGATCTTTTCATATGAATCACGTTTTATGCTCCACTGGACAACTGGCCGTTGGCGTGTAAAGCGTGGTAAGCCTGGAAGCAAACAAGGAGGGAGCATTATGGTCTGGGGAATGTATTCGTGGCATCCCCTACGCGATCTCGTCATTTTGGAAGACGCCATGGATCAACACAAGTAGGCATCTTTCCTATGGGATAGTGTAGGCCACTACATGCAGTCTGTTGTTTCTTGGCATGAAGGACAATGAAACGTGTCATACTATTCGCAGTGTATGTGCGTGTTTAGAAGAACAATAGGATGAGTCTACACTACTCCCCTTCCCACGAAACTCTCCGTATTTAAACCCAGTCGAGAATCTGTGGGAACACCTCGATCGGGCTGTTAGCGCCGTGGATCCTCAGCCGAGAAATCTAGTGCAGCTCACCACGGCATTGGGGTCGGCATGACTCCACATCCTGTCGGTATCTTCCAGGACAATGCTGACTCTGCCTGTACGTCTCACAGCAGTACACTCTGCAAAAGGTGGTTATTGAGGCTTGCGTCAGGTGGTCATATTAACGTGAGTGGACAGTGTGTGTGTGTGTGTGTATGAACAGCGTCTAATGAGTATTAGCGCAGATATTTATATTGGTGAATGAGGACGATGTACTGAACAACATCACATCAGCATTTACGTCATTTGCAGACTAATAATTATAGCTATTATACTAACTAAAAACAGACCATGAAGGTCCAACGGTACTGACCGGCCGCCGTGTCATCCTCGGCTCATAGGTGTCACTGGAAGCGGATATGGAGGGGCATGTGGTCAGTACACCACTCTCCCGGCCGTATGTCATTTTCCGAGACCGGAGCCGGTACTTCTCAATCAAGTAGCTCCTCAGTTTGCCCCACAAGGGCTAAGTGCACCCCGCTTGCCAACAGCACTCGGCAGACCGGATGGTCACGCATCCAAGTGCTAGCCCAGCCCGACAGTGCTTGACTTCGGTGATCTGGAGGGAACCGTTGTTACCACTGCAGCAAGGCCATTGGCTTAACTATTATAAGTCATACGTTTTTAGGTTGGACAGTACCCCCAAGTATGTGTAGCATTAATGCGTATTTTCTCCGGGGGCCTGGTCAGTTGCTGAAGTGTGAACCCATGGCCTCAAAAAGGTTGGTCTATACTGGCAAGCGTAATCCACTCAGTGGTGTAGTTATGACCACGCAGAAAATATCAGATGGTTAATGATGTGACATGTTTATGGGAAGACTATTCGACGCAGGGAGAAACCAATCATCACATTGACGTGCGTAAATCTTAAGGGATGGTGAGTCACTAACTATTGCCACCAAGAATAACTCCGAAAGTATGGTAGGAACTGACAAGTTTGTGGGACAGAAGTTGCATGGTACAACCGGGGCCACCGGGGCCATAATATGACGTTGGGTTTTTGTTTCTGGGTGGGACCGCTTCAGAGATATGAAGGTCAACTTTTTTTTTTCTTTTGAAATGGGATGCTACAGTTTGGTATTTACTTTTTGATAGCGTCTATCGAGACGAATCCAATGATGTGCAACTGTAAGGTCTTTGAAGGTCAACGAAGGTCACAAAGGTGGAATGAGCGTCCATTTACAGAAGCTGTTAGAAGTGATGACCATTGGTATCAATGCAGTGCTGCAGTCTTCTTATTGTGGATTGAGTGGTATTCCTTATCACATCGGCACTTATCGAAGCACATGCTCTGCCAATACTCTCTCGTATATCTTCAGGTGTAGTTGGAACATCATAATAGACAATGTCTTTTACGAATCCCCTCAAGAAAAAAATCCAGAGGCGTCAAGTGTGGCGAACGAGCCAGCCACGACTCATGTCCTCCGCGTCCAATCCAACGATTTGGGAATTGTCTCTGCAACTCATTTCCAGCCATCAGCGAAAAATGTGCCGGACACCATCGTGTTGACACCATATTCTGTTCCTTTTTCCTAATGGTATTTCTTCCAATAACAGACCTAATGTTTCTCTCAGGAATGTGGTGTACTTCCTACCATTAAGATTTCCTTCGATGAAATAGGGGCCTATAATTCTGTCCTCCATAATCCCACACCATACATCCACCAAATGCATGGTGAATGCATGGTTGGGCTCCAAATGCCCAACTTGCCGCAGCAAACATGGATTTTCAGTTGCCAAATAAAGCATGTTATGCAAATTAACATTTCCATGGTTCGTGAATATAGCCTCGTCAGGACATAAAATCAAATTAATAAAAGTGTCATCCCTCTGAATATGAAGCTGAGCCCAACGGCAGAATTCAATGCGACGCACACAATCCGTACCAGTTAACTCTTGGTGGAGACTGATATGGTAAGGATGATATTTATGGCGATGCAGAACACGGAAAACACTACTCTGGCTCTTGTCAGATTTCCTTGCCATTTGACGCGAACTAATACAAGGACCTCTAACCACAGTGGCAAGAGTACCAATTTCCGTTTCCTCGTTAGTAACTTTCCTTTGCCGGATATATTTCTGGTGCTTTAAAGATCCAGTTGTTCTCAATTTATCATACACATATTTAAATGTACGACGTGTAGGGAGAGTACGGTGAGGAAGTCTTTCGGCGAATAAGTCTCTAGCTCTCACTGAATTTCGTTGGCATTCTCCATCAATGAGAAGCATATCGACTTGTTCTTCGAAGGAACACATCATTAACATTCGCTTGATTCGACGATATCAGTCTTACCGTTCCTATTAGTGTTGTATTGTGAAACTGTCGAATGGTGTTTACATGTGAATGACACGTTAGATGTATACGCCGTATTCGTCGAATATTTACTATTTGCACGATATACGAGAGACAACTGGCTCAAATGGCTCTAAGCACTATGGGACTTAACATCAGAGGTCATCAGTCCCCTAGACTTAGATCTACTTAAATCTAACTAAGGACATCACATACATCCATGCCCGAGGCAGGATTCGAACTTTCGACCGTAGCAGCAGCGCGGCTCCGGATTGAAGCGTCTAGAACCGCTCGGCCACAGCGGCCGGCTCGAGAGAGAACTGCCAGAGCATGTGCTTCGATAAGCGCCGAAGTGATAAAAAATACCACTCAAGCCATGATAAGAAGATTGCAGCACTGCATAGATACCAATGCTCATCACTTCGAACACCTACTGTAAATTGACGTTTATGCCACGTTTTTGACCGTTGACCTTCAAAGACCTTACTGTCAGACGTTTCTGAATTCGCTTCGATAGCCGCTGTCAGAAAATAAGTACCAAACTACAGCATCCCATTAAAAAAAATAAAATAAAGTCGACTTTCATATCTCTGACGCGACCCCACCTAACAACAAAAAACCAACGTCATATTATGGCTCCCGTTGTCCCATGCAACATTTGTCCCACAAACCTTTCAGCTACTATCATATTTTCGGAGTTATTCTAGATGGCAATAGTTAGTGACTCACCCTGTATATGAACTGAATCGATTTACAAAAATGGTAGTACCAGTGGCACGTAATATTACTAGAACTTGAGAGTTGGAACATACCTTTCCGAATGACAAGAAGAGAAGAATTACGTAATGTCATTGTGCTGTTTTGATGTATTAATCACAAAATACGGTATTTCAGCTTTTAGCTGGCATTAACTTTTTCACTTGTTTGATCATCTGTCACGTACTATCTACTTTATTTGTGTATCCCTTGCTACACCATACGTTATTACCATTCTGTATTTACAGTTTGGTATTTGTTGTTCTATTTCACTTTTTTTTCTTAGTGTCAGGTTAAGCAGCACAAAAGGTAGTGCATTCCTCTAAGTAACATCTCTGTTGCAATGGTAAGGATTTTCCGCTTGCCTTACTCCTTGCCCAAGCTGTAAAATATATCTTCATTCAGTATTTTGTATGTTCAACTGATTTTTAAGCTGCAACATTTCGTTTCAAAAGGCTCCAGTTTCTTCGACTTTCATACATTGTTACTCTCCACATGTATAGTTTCAGAGAAGTGTTTCCAAATCCAAGGCGAACATTACTTATCGGAGCATTGACTCTAAAGAGACGGATGAAATTATCTATGGATGTGCCTGCGGTAAACACTTGGGTTACAGGTACACAGAATTAAGCTTATTTAAGGTGATGAGTGATCAATTAAACATTGTATATGTGCCTGAAATATGCAACACTGACGTGCAACACATAATGCTACCCCTTTACGAAGATTTAAAGTTTGACCATAATCGTGTATGCCAAATTAAAATAGCAGGACTATAATTTTTCACCTGAAGAGTTATATATTGAAAGGATACAACTTTATTCGAGCGGGAATCAAATCTACAGTGTATTATTCGAAAAGTAATAGCTATGATCATACAAATAAATACAGTCACCAGCTTAATTAGGCAAAAGTAATTCAAGTAAAAGTCTACAAAACAAAGTAAAATAATTACTGTATTAAACTTCACCGAAAAATTTGTTTGTAAATTGGATAAGAAAAACACTAACATACATTAGAAAAGTAACCAGGCATGCGTAAAACTGCTATTGTTTAAGCACAGGAAGCAAACTATTTCACACTAACGTTTACTACTTACTTTTCCGTGTTAAGAATAATGTTGATTGTAATGCACCACTCAACAGGGGAAAAGCACAGGTCCCTGTGAAACTTCACTAATGAAATATATGTGTCAAGCTATGCTTCTAACATAGACACTATTTATTTTCATAGAATGTGTACATGCTTTTTCATTGCACAGAACCTACGTTATTTGTAGGGGGGCCTGAATCTGATAAGTCAATGTACAACATTACATCATCATTTACTTCATTTGCAGACTAATAATTATATTTCTAAGTGTAGTATGTTTTTAGGCTGGTTAGTACCTCCAAGTACACGAGGCAAGAGCAAGTACTTAACGCTTATTTTTCCCTGGGCAGCAGTCAGGTGTTGAAGTGTGGACACATGGTCTCAAAACGGTTAGTGTATACTGACAGGTATAGTCCACTTACTGGTTATTTATTTATCGTGTCAAAAGTACAGAAATATAAAAAAATATAACTGTTGACATGATTTTACACAAAATAAGACCAAAAATTGGACACTTCAAGTGCATTTGGTGTAGCTTTCATAAGGTCTTGCATAGTGAATGTGGTTGGTGATGAGGAACACTGAAGGAATTGGCTGTTAGTCTGCTCAACGCAACACTGGCAAAGAATTGAATCCACAGAGAAACCCCAAGTCCGCAGACTGGTCTTGCATCTAGTTGTGTTTAATCATAATCTATTGACCACTTCTCCGAATGACCAGGGGCAAATTATTCCTTTGGAGCCATCCATTCTCGCAAATACCGACATTTCTCCTGCCACCGCGAGATCATTGCCGCATGTAGATTCTCGATGAGAGCCTAAGTAGTTGTCAAGAAGCTTTCTCTTGATTTTAGAGAAGGATGTGCGGGCTGACGACCAATATGGTGGATGGGCTTCCTTCGTTGTGGCCTTACTTTTCTCATATCTCGCAGCTACCTCACGTCTGGTTCCAGGAGGAGCTATGCCAGCGAGGCAATGGAGTTTGTCCACAGGAGTAGGTCTAAGCAACCCTTGATAATCCGACAAGACTCATTTAGAGCCACATCTACGTTCCTGGCATGACTGGACTTGTACCATACCGAACATGCATATTCAGGAGTGGAATAACATAGAGCAAACGAGCTTGAGCGCACAGTGCACGGATTAGCACCCCATGATGTATCTGTCACTTTTCACGCTATGTTATTTCCGGCTGCCACTTTGTTTGGTGTTTAGGAATGCTTTTTATATGTTAGCGCGCAATCCAAAGCTACTTCAAGATATTTGGGAGTAGGATTATGTTCGAGTACGATGCCTCCCCAGGATATGTTTAAAGATGTATTTGCCTTGTATGAATGTATTTATTAATCTATTTGCCTGTTTATTCTTCAGGTGGAAAGCGAAGGTATGAGTCTTGGCAGGATTAGGTTTCAAGTAATTCCTATGATAGTAAGCAATGAATTCTTCCAGAGATATTGATAGAGTATCTTTTACAGTCTCAAAACAGTCATCCTGGGTAGTGATAGCCCAGTCATCAGCGAGTTCCTTCAGGGATAGGTTGATCGTTGGTATAGATATTGAATAATAGTGGCGCAAGCACGCTGCCTTGTGGTAGCCCATTTTTCTGAGCTTTTCATCTACTTTTGTTACCCAGAAATTCCACACGAAAATGTCAAGTAGTAAATTATGTGACGTGTCTGCGGTAAGATTGTTAGACGCAGAGAAAATGCAACCAACGCATTGAAGTGGATACATATTAAGGTCCTAATATCTGCACTTATATCATTGGCTAGCTCTCGACGATTCAACATCCAGTTTGATAGAAGAGGCAAAGACTTCTTGAAAAGTGGAATAATTGTGTCTCGGGTGTGGATTACAATTAGTTGATGTATTATGTATTTCTTGGGTTGATCTGAAATTTGAATTTATGAGGCGAAGAAGGTATTTTACAGAGCATATTGCATCAAGAGACATGGTAGCGACGTATAAGTTTGTTCTACTGCCGCTGCATCCATCTTCAAACCGAGAAACACTTTTAATAGCACTAGTAGTCAATAATAATCAATTAAGTTTTCGTGAACTTTCACTGTGACTTGATGACTGACTGACTATAATATGGGGTGGGACCCTGAAACTGCTCTGTCTCATAATACAATTCCTGATTACCCTTCCAATAATAAACAATAATAGTAACATACACGGAGGAATACGAGTATATGCCAACAAAACCGTTGTTTCAAAATCTGTTGCACCATCATGACTGTTGTAGGCCTTTTAACTATTATGGCCTAGACTATTTCTGCCACGATAGTTTTCTAGTACATTTTTTTTCAGAGAAATGATTCGTAAGTATCTTTAAAAGTTTCACTTCAGAATGAAATTGTAACTGAAAATGCTTTCACAGTAGACTGAATTTAAGAACTTTAACTACTACTTGGAGTACTACACTGGAAAGACTATTCGTAAAACCTAATTCTATTACTCCACAAAGTTCACAGTTCTTTTAATTACTTTAATTAATCATGTAATCACTTTCACTTTCTCATTAAAGAAAAACTGAGAAAATTTTTGTTGTAGGGGCAGGATCTTATCAAGGTGAATGACTTAAGGAGAAACACAGTTTGTAAAAGAAAGTCAATCATATGCACTTATCTTTTGAAAACTTCGGCGAATAGAGGTCCGTGCAGACGTTTACAAAATTAAGCGTTTCTCTGTTTGAAGATGGATGCAGCGACAGTAGAACAAACTCATACGTCGCTATCATGGCTCTTGATGCAATATGCTCTGTAAAATATCTTCTTCGCCTCATGAATGAAAATTTCAGAGCAACCCAAGAAATACATAATACATCAACTAATTGTAATCCACATCCGAGGCACAATTAGTCCATTTTTAGAGATGTCTTTGCCTCGTCTATCAAACTAGATGTTGACTCGTCGAGAGCTGGCCACTGACTAAACAGGGAGTTAGGGATGTAAGTGGAGATATTTAATCATTGGGACCCACTTTGAAGTTTTAGTTGCATTTTCTCCGCGTCTAACAGTCTTACCGCAGACACGTCACATAATTTACTACCTGACATTTTCCACATAGTCTTAACTGTACCAGTAAGTGGACTACAACGATCAGTATACACTAATCGTTTTCGGTCCATGTGTCCACACGTCAACACCCGACCTGCTGCCCACGGAAAAATAAGCATTAAGTACTTGCTCTTGCCTCGTGTACTTGGAGGTACTAACCAACCTAAAAACATACTATCCTAAGAAATATAATTATTTGTCTGCAAATGAAGTAAATGATGATGTAATGTTGTACAGTACACTATCCTCAGTCGCCATTTAAAATATATGCACTTATACCTCTAACGCCCTGCATTTGCCATAAAGATTTCTCGAACTAAATCGTGCCCTAGAATAACAATAATCGGTATAGGTGTTATAAACGAGCACTAAGTATCATGGTGAGGCTAATACAGAGCCAACTAGTTTGTAAGAGGTAAGGGGGGACCTGTTTCGCATACTAGAAGAGTCAGTGAACAAGCGTAGATGAATGTCTCAAAATTTACTTTCCATAAGCTCCTTTGTATCGTAGCGTTACAAGCTTAAATTAATTAATTTATTTTCTCTCGGGAAACAGCGTAATAAATTTCTTAGAATGATATTTTAATAATGTTATTGAACCAGAATGCTGCGATAACTGATGTTTCATTGCTGTAGACCGTACAGTAGCAATAGGCCTGTTTTAGCTCTATGGGCATCTTCAGGCTATCTGCAGGCAAAAACGCTACACGAAATTTGTACACACTTACTGACAGACCCCCTGATAAATTATTAAATGAACAAACGGTCCTGGAACATAAAAATTATGTATATAACTTTACTGAAGTCATACAGCTCGATTCTGGATAATGGAAACAAAATAAAACGAATATATACGCACTACGAAAACATAACAAAGATACTATCACACCATAGATAATTACAGTACGTAAACAAATAAATAATCAAATTTTAACCACACAGCGTCGCTGGATTAACTGTCAGTCGTAACTGTAAAAGAATACAGCAGTATATACCATCCATAAAAGGGCTAAGCTGACGTTTCCCAACAACTATAATAATAAACGAAAATTACGTTAAATGGTTAACAAAATAAAATTAGGCTGCTATTGAAGACCGTTAGGCACAGGTAGGATTTTAACATAGTGACAGCGCCACGATGCAATATGGATATAAGTACCAACACACAGTCAAACAAAGTTGTTATTAGTTATAATTTTGCAACTGTTAGCAAAATCTGAAAATTTCCATACAGCTGAGACAGACCTATTGCTACTGTATAGTTTACAGCAATAAAACAGTATCAATTATAGCAACATTCTGGTTCAGTATTACTATTACAATGTAGTTAAATGAGTTACTCCTGTCGGTTTGAATCTTATCTCAATTAGTGAAGTCGGAGATAATTGAAAGTACTAGAAAAGGCATTGTAGATACCTAAATTTGCATCATGGGCTCTCACACTCTCTCTCACACACTCTCTCTCACCCTCTCTCTCGCTCTCTCTCTCAAACACACACACATACGCCTTCAGTACCCATCGAATTCAGTATATGGGAAAGCAAATCATCTCGCGTAGCTCTGGTTGTCGGCAGCAGGGCCTGCTTGGGCTCGTATATAACAGCACATTAGTCTGCCGGGCTATGATAAACGATAATGCTCGTCCTGGATATGCCTAATACCGTGGTCGTACTAAATCGATGCTGATCACTACAGAGTGATATGCCGCTAAACACGAATGACGTTCACATAATGGAGCTATTTGACTACTGTCGCTGACTAGTATTATTGTGGCTGGGACGTACATGCTGTATTCAGTACTTAGTTTGCATTTTTGTATCATGCAACATCGAATAAAGCGAGCGTAAAGCAATAGATTTTGTACCAGAATGGCAAGAAATTTGTAAGCCTGAAGTATGATTCTGCCAGAGTACAAACACAGGCAATTCCGTTCCCGGAGTTGTCTGAGGGTATTTTACAGATTAGAGCGCACTTAGAAATCTACCACCTTGAGGTAAGATTACTCGGAAACGTGCTTCTGCAAAACCTCACAGCATAGTCGTATAGAATCTCTGTCGCGCTGCTAGGTCACGTCCTTCTTCACACATTTCCCTTCTCTACTATACGGATCTGTTGATGGGCTGTCCTCCAGGGGCACCTGTGTGCGAGGCTAAGGCCGCTGAGACAAGCTTTTGTACTAACTCTCGCACTAGAAGAAGCCAGTTCGAATTCTGCTGATAGAAGAAACTCTCATCGCCAGGATTAAGTGAGCAAGCAAAGAAGAGGTGATGGTAACGTTCCTGATGACCACAGAACGCATCAGTATGCTGGCACAAATTTCAAATTTCGATGCAGTGTTCGAGGAAACGAAAGTGACGGGTTGTAATAGAGTTAATGGTGATTTATTTGTTCGACGTAGACGGCAACTTTGGCTGGCTTATTAGTACTGGCACTGTACTTCAAAAATGGTTCAAAGGGCCCTGAGCACTATGGGACTTAACATCTATGGTCATCAGTCCCCTAGAACTTAGAACTACTTAAACCTAACTAACCTAAGGACGTCACACAACACCCAGTCATCACGAGGCAGAGAAAATCCCTGACCCCGCCGGGAATCGAACCCGGGAACCCGGGCGTGGGAAGCGAGAACGCTACCGCACGACCACGAGCTGCGGACCACTGTACTTCAACCTCCCCCCACCCCTCTTCTTTCTAACACTCGACATCAACACAATCGCCATATCAAACTCAGCCTGTATCCACTGTGCGGAGCTTGAGACACTGTGAGTGGAGATACACCAATCAGGGCTTTTGGATGGGTACGGTCTATCTGACAGCACTGGATTCCACAAACCCTCTTTTCTCTGATAAAGAGCAATTACACAATCAAGAGATCAAATTCAACATGCAAGTAAGAGATGTGAGAACATCTTACACAGCTGATGATAGCCCATCTGTCGGATAGGGACACTATATGTGGTAGGTCGGTTGGTGCTTTTCCACATCTCTGTAACCCGCAGGCCACCATGGCGGAGGATGTCTTGTATCTCCGCTAGTTATTTCTTCTCCTGTTCCACTCGCAACAGGTGAGAGGAAAAAAAAAAAACAAAAAAAAAAAAAAAAGAAGACGACGATCTGTATGATTCCGTATGAGCCCTTATTTCACTTGTCTTCAGGATCGTTCAGCGAGATGTAATTGGTGGCAGCAGAGTCCTCTGCAGTCAGTCGCAAATGCCAGTTCTGTAACCTTTTCAATATTTCGAGGAATAAAGTCACCCTTCCAGGGATTCCCGTTTGAGTTCACGAAGCATCTCCGCAGTATTCGTGTGTTGATCTAACCTGCGGGTGACAAATCTTGCAGCGCGCCTCTGAACTGCTTCGATGTCTTCCTTTAATGCGATCTGGCGCACATCCCAAACACTCGAGCAGCACTCAAGAATGGGCCACCCATGTGCTCTGCACACGCTGTCATTTTCAGATGAATTACACTTTCCCAAATGCTCCCAATGAACAGAAGTCGGCCGTTCGACACCTCTACAACCGATCTCACAAGCTCGTTCCATTTCATGTCGTTCTGCAGCGTTGCACCTAGATCTTTGATCGACATGACTGCGTCAGCCAGCACACCGCTAACACTGTATTCGAACATTTCAGGATTGTTTTTCCTAATCACCCGCACAGACTTTTTTTTTCACATTGACAGCAAGCTGCTTCTCGTCACACCAAAAAGAAAGACTGTCGAAGCCGTCCTCTATCTTCCTACCCTCACTCAACGACGACACTATCCCACATGCCACAGTGTCATTAGCAAACAGTCGCAGAATGCTGCTCACGCTGTACGGCCGGTCGTTAATGTACATACATACACGCCTGGAAAGTGAAATATTGATGATTCGAATCTTGGTCAGACTTTCAGGTTTTTCAGTTTGCCTTCACCGCTAGACCATCACGTTAAACTGTAGGTCCCCTTTCCCCTGCAGGACAAAGTACTGGCTATCGTTAGTGGAAAGTGCCGAAACTGAACCACCAACTTGTTTTCATTAAAGAAAAGAAAATAGAAAAAATGTGTTTTAAAAGCATGTAACACTTACTTCATAATGTTGTACACCGTTAACATTTTGAGCTTAGAAAATATAATGAAAAGTTATTATAAGATGATCATTTTCAAAAACACTGACTTTAGCAAGTTTGAAAAAAAAAAAAAAAAAGACGGCAAAGTCGGACACTCTTATAATAATAAACAAAATAACACTAAACAACATAGAAAAAGGTATTAAACCAGAGGAAACATAATCTAGTTTCAATGTAAGTGAAATGTGTGTGATATCTACAGACCCTGCAGAAAAAAATTAATCTTTCACACAACATGCATCCCATATATGCCAGTGATAATTACGCTTGACAATTAATATTATCGACAGTACATGTCTCAAATGAATGAACAAAAACCAATCTGTTTTACAACTCAATATTCTTCTTTAATATTTTTAAATGGAGCCTGTAATCAGAATTTATTTAAAAGGGTCAATTACGGAAACCATTTAAAATATTTTAACAAATACAATTTTTAAAAATTCCCTAAAACTTTAAAATTTTTTAAGAATCCTTTTAAAAATACAAGAAAAATCACGAATCATTATAAAATCCCCAAAACAACTGCATCGTCTCCGAATCAATTAACATTTCATAAGCAAGGAACCTCTTAAGAAGATAAATCCATCCAAGCAAATTTCGAAACCATATAAATAATACGAGACATATACCGGCCCATCGATGGTAGTCCACAACCGTCGCCTTACCCTTCCACTCGGCGTTCATTGTATATACAGCCAGTCGTGCCACAAAATAGGGCGCATAACAAGAGCAAAGTACTGTCTCTCTAAAACAGAGAAATGTCAGTTTTAAGCTCGTGGCAACACTGAGAAAGTGCTTGACACAACTAAATACACATTACCAACAACACTTTGGCTTTAAAACAACGTGGCCTGTAATTAAGCAGTGCAAGGGTGATAGTTGCTGTATAATTAAATTTACTTACGGCAAACACTTTGTCTTTTAATAGAACACAACCTTGAATTAAAGAAGACTTATTAAGTGCACCGGTGAGAGATGCTGCACAGTTAAATTTACTAACGTCCTCAAGCACTAATCAGCGGACGTTGTAACGGTACCACTTTTATAAACCAGAATAACGGCTCATCTGTGGTGCCTACTAACCCTTGCTGAACACAATTTTAACTTTAGGCAGGGACTGAATGACGTCGGGTACCCTTTAGTACGATGGATCATTATCACAGGTAATCAGTAAACGGATATTACTGTACAAATGATCCTCAAAGATCCCACGCGGGCTCACTTTTTTGAAACTGACATCTGTACGGATGCAGCCGACCAGTCGATGAGCCACACGAAGGAGTCAGGCAGCCTCACCAGCACAGCTTAATCGCACAGAAAGAGGAACGATCGTATGTGACCACCTTCGTGTGATTCTCTATCTCACTTGCCAGTACAGAGAACAGCGACCAGCTCTTCCATTCCTCACTCTGTACTGCACTCAGCGTTTTTCCATGACCAACCGTCCATTTGTGTCCTCATCTGTGACAGCACTCTCCTAGTTGACAGGCATGTGCCAAAATTTCACTTCTCTCGACTGCCAAAGACGCCCTTCCGTTTCTGAAGCAGGAATGCCACGCCCTGTAAAGACGTACTCTGGCCGCGGATATCTTTCCCCTGAACCTGGGAAAGAAGCCCAGTTCCTTGCTCCTTCATAAGCTCGGTTTTACCTACAACGTTACTACATTTTATTTTACTCAAATGTGCCCTGATCATTCTTCTAATATTTAAGTCATGGAGCAGGCTGACGAGGCGGATGACAACTTCTTTACATGCACACATGGTCCGTGAAATCGGGGCAAAATCTTGCCTATTACAGCGCCCCTTTACTTTGCCGTCTGAAGTTCTTAACATATACACGAACACCAACCGCCATTGAAACGGCCCTACTGCCCCGATTGTACCTCCGCTTTTTTTGTCTGATGTGCAAGACTGATGTTGTTCCTCACAGCTTTCCACTTCCTCTTAATGTCTCCAGGATCAATGCATTCCAGCAATAAAACGTTTATTGGCCACACGTTGGGCTAGGAAGAATTAAACTGGAAGAAAAACATGAGTTTCGCTGGCGTGGTCTTATGTACTCCATGGGTGGCAGTACTGAAAATAAATGAAAGCCAACTCATAGACTTATCCCAACATCTATGACAGTGTGTTAGATTATCAAGGCCAAGGAGAGTTGCGGATAGTACAGTGTAGTGGTTATATGAGAGATGCCATGATTGAAGCATAATCCCTTAAACTCTTGACGTAAAGGCGGGAACACTCTCTCCAAGGTTTTTGTGGGACCGAAACTAGCAAATATCTCCTGGAGATGCTGAATACTGGCAGCCGTGGTCATCCCGTCACTAAGTATCAGTCAAATAAAACTTAGTAAATGCGTCGTCCGAAGCTCGTAGTCGTGCGGTAGCGTTCTCGCTTCCCACGCCCGGGTTCCCGAGTTCGATTCCCGGCGGGGTCAGGGATTTTCTCTGCCTCGTGATGACTGGGTGTTGTGTGATGTCCTTAGGTTAGTTAGGTTTAAGTAGTTCTAAGTTCTAGGGGACTGATGACCATAGATGTTAAGTCCCATAGTGCTCAGAGCCATTTGAACCATTTTTGAAGTAAATGCGTCGACCACCACAAGAACAATTACCACTCTTAGTCTATGGTAATGGCGTAAATAATCAATAAATATCTTCTTCATTTGCTGGTCAATTGGAACAGACCCTGCTTGGTTCTAGTACTGTCATTAGTACTTGCATTCCTCACAAAGTGCCACGAGGCTAGCGTCCATTCCTTTCCACGTTATTTTTTCCTTAATCTTAAATTTCATTTTGTGGAAATCAAGATGCGCTCCACACAACGAATGTTAGAAATACTAGAAACAGCAGACACCAGACTCTCTGGCAGACAGACAGATGTGAGTGATCGTGGTGTGATTTAAAAAACAAGATTCCCCTTTCCAAAGAGAAGTCCTCCAGTATATGGCCCTGTTACAGCTTAAATTGAATATCACACTATTTCGGACCTTCCTGTTGCCTTTCCTTGAGATCCACATACAATGATGGTAACCCAGACAGAACTGCTGAGTCCGTCAGAAGCTCAGCTTCCTTGTCCTGACTGCGATCTACTATACGCTCCTGAAACATTGAACTCAATGTATCAGCCACCTGATTCTGACTTCCCTCTGATATGAACCACTTTGAACTGGAAAGCCGATGTCCCCATCGCCCAGCGTGCAATTCGGCTAGTTCTATGGGGCCGAGCCAGTACCCAACTCGCTGCCTGATTGTCGGTCTCTAACCAAAACTTAAATCTTCCAGCGCAAAGAGAACTGCCTGTGCTTCCAACTCATATATTGAGTTTTTGTCATGAGCAGGAGACAATGTCCAGCGTGCATAAGCCAAAGGCTGCCACTCTTCATCACATTCCTGGAGGAGAATCGTCACAACGCCTGAATTGGACGAGCGGGTCTGCTGAATAAAGGTAAAATTAAAGTTAGGAATGACCAATACGGGAGCATTGTTCAGTGCTTGCCTTAAAGCATCAAAAGCAGCGTGCTGGGAGTCACCAAAAAAAAGAAAAAAAAACCTTCCATTTTTCGCTCTCTAGCTGGTACCGAGGAGCCGCCAATTGAGCAAAGTTAAGGTTAAATATCCTAAAGAAAGTGACCATCCCGATAAATCGGGCAATGCCCTTCTTATCCGGAGCAAACTGCCAAATTGATCAATCAGTTTGGCAGACACAATGTGTCCCAAAAGGAAACTGTAAATAGGGGCCAAAGCAACCTCCGAGGGCTTAAACATCAGCCCAGCCTCTCTCAGATGCCTCGAAACTTGGCTTAGATGGTCCAAATGCTCATCAAAACTAGTATTCTATACAAACACATCGTCCGGATAGTTATATACAAATCTGAATGTCATATCCCCCAGGACAGAGTCCAACAGAAGACACAATTCAGTTCCACCGTCGCTAAACCAAAGGGGACCCTACTGAATTCAAAAAGGAGTAGTTGAAGGAATGGGTAAAGACAGTGTGTGTCAATCAGCGAGCAGTTGTGGTGCACTGTGGTGGTGTTCGTCATTCCTACATGGCCCAGAGATAACATTTGGATGACTTCACACAGGGAAGAATCTCTGGCAAACTGGGAGAAGGACAAAGCGAGAGAAGTATATCCCAGGAGGTGGTATTACTCACAGCATTATTTCAAGCGCGTGGAGAGCATTCTGAACTACAGGCCCTGCTAGCCTAATGACAGGAAGTGGTCGAGCATACATAGAACAGACAACAAGGGACTCATTCAAAAAGTGGGTGCTATTGTAGCCACATTTAAGAGAACTGCAAGGCATGTAATCTCACAGTCCACAGTGGTAAGGCAACTGCATAGGCCGACGATCAACACGTTGTGTTTGATTGACACCTGCACATCGGCGGTGCCAAGACACAGGCACTGGGCCAACGAGGCGTCAGACAAATTGGTCTTACCGGATGACAGCAGGTTCAGGCTGAGTAGTAATTCTGAATGTAGCCTCAAATGGCGAGAGGTGGGTACAAGTAACGCACCCAGGAACACTCGGTTCAGGTGTTATAGAGTGGGTAGGCGTAATATTACATGGGAGTACAGACTAAATCTTTGAACATGGCACTTTCACGGGTCAACGTCATTGTGACAAGGTACTTCTTCCTCAGGCGTGTCTTTTCAGGGACGAATTCGACTCTGACTTCATTTTCATGGATAACAGTGTGCACCTGCACGAACAGTGCAAGTGGAGGAGTTTTTGCAGCGAGAGAATATTCGGCGAATGGAACTGGCCTGCCAGTTCCACCGACTTACATCCTTTCGAGCACATGTGGGACGCATTGGGGAGAAGTATGCCGCATGTCCACATGCACCAACGACCCTCCAGCAGTACTCAACTGCATTGGTGGAGTAATGGAACGCCCTACCACAAGAACTCCTTACCAGCCTTGTTTCGCCTCATTGCGTATTTCTTTCAGTCACTTTCTGTACTATATTGTAGCAGTTCTTCCTACATATGGTCCAAATTTCATCGATCTCTGTTACTTGGAAATGATACATCATGCAAAAGGTACTTTCGTCCCTAAGTTTTGCACACCAATGTAGGTTAACTCTTAGGCTTATGTGAGGTGCAATAATAATCTTACTCGTAAGGAAAAGTATAGCAAGTGTGCTAACCTGTACTTCCCCACCAAGTATAAAGTAAATCAGATACTTGGCTGGATGTCAGGAAGTTGTGATTGGGATCAGGACCAGTAAAGTTTATGCTGAAGGAATGAAAGGTAGTCTTTAATGATCCTGTTTTACGATTCAAACTTAAAATACAAATGTTTTGAAATATTGCTGTCATACGCATGACGTTTCTGCATTGAAACTTACGTTTTGTGATATGGGCATCCGCAACCTGTGAAGTCGACGAACTGTATTGACGCTCTGGCTCTCGACTCAGTGACCATCCGTTCGAGTTCTCACAGTGGAATAAGTTTTGGCCGGAGAGGTAGGAGAGATGTTGGTGTAGATTTCCTGTATACCGGACTGAAATAGGTGAAAATGCGAACTCTTCCTCAGAGTCATGAAGAGAGGGTAGTGAATCGTCTATCGGAGGCACTGCTGTGTTCGGTGGTCCGCTTAATGTCGTACAAGAGGAAGCAGAAAAATGGTTCAAATGGCTCTGAGCACTATGGGACTCAACTGCTGAGGTCATAAGTACCCTAGAACTTAGAACTACTTAAACCTAACTAACCTAAGGACATCACACACATCCATGCCCGAGGCACGATTCGAACCTGCGACCGTAGCAGTCGCGCGGCTCCGGAATGAGCGCCTAGAACCGCTAGACCACCGCGGCCGGCGAGGAAGCAGAGGTGCCTGTTATCTACAACTATCTGTATTACTAAATCGTTATCCCGGAAAACAGTTACAGCTGCAGATTGCCTATATAACGGCTCCCAGGAGGAACAAAAATCAAATTTTCAACATTTTGAGTAAATATTGACCGAATTTAAAAAATTAAAATGCTGCCATAATCTACTCATTAAAAGTTATAATCTTCTGTCAGAAGTTTAACACAGTAGGTCAGTTATTTCAGTGAGAAACCGTGTGTTTGCTTGAGGCAGCGTAACAGGCACTGCGCAGTTATATAGACTATGTTCATACAATATTTGGGAATGAGAAAACTTAGCAAGTTTCACCAAACTTTACATATAATTTCAAACCTTTGCGATACTTTTTCTCGCTGACATTCCTCACAAAATAATGAAACGAAGAAAGCTTATCACTTACTATATTCTGGCTGTTCATGCATTCGAACTTCAGCGTCAGATATGACATCCTCATTTATTTCTTCTTTATTCGAACAAAGTTTGATGGCAGTAGCCATATACGGCAATGAACGTATATGAGAAATAATATCATTGTGCGACACCATGTTAGGAAATACGTCGTTATAAACATTTAGATGCGCAAAAAACAAGCTTTTGCTTAAAATGACGGGCAGAGAACTTCGACATCATGCATCACGTTTTATTACTTTTTTACTACTAATTCTATTCGCAAAATATTTTGAAAATAATATCACTGAATGACTTGCAAAATTATATCGCTGTACGACTCATAGTTCATAAGACATGACGTCATAAACATTGAGATGCCTGAAAAATAGCTTTCACTTAAAAAGGAGCGCAAATTAACCAGGCTGTAATCATTCCGCTTTTCATAATGAGAGCGCTTAGCGATTTCCAAAAAAACTTTAAGCATAATTTCAAATCTTTCCTAAAATTTTTCTCGCTTACAGGGTTGAAGTCAAATATTTAACACATTGACTGAATAATTATTCTGCTCACGCAACCATGCTGAGGCACAATGTGTCGTAAACTAATCTGCGGTATGAATTTATTGTTAAGCAAATTAGTCATTGCAGTCATTTCTCCAGAATAACACCTTCAGTAGCCACATAGGAGCATGCCCTCTCCCAGCCACAGTCACAGAGATTGTAAATTTTAAGTCTTTGATCCCATTCATATTTTCTATACAGTGGAACCTGTTTAAACTGTTGCCAAAGTATGTAGCACCCACATAAAGGTCTAACGTAACTCTAATTGCAAACTGATCTACAGATGTTTACAGTATTTCTTGTTACACCTTCTCTAAACACTCTACTAGAAATATACAATATGAACATGGTAAAGAGAATTTGAGTATGTATACAAAAAACACGGGTAAGCTACTATGAACAGCATGGTGAACGCATTATTGTAACCAAGTTAGACGCGAATCCCACACTCACCACATTAGTAGAAGTTTATATGACAACTAGCTCCACAGATAAAGAGGAGATTGAAGAAATGTGTGATGAGATAAAAGAAATTATTCAGATAGTTAAGGGATTGGAATTCGATAATGGGAAAAGGAAGAAAGGGAAAAGTAGTTGGTGAATATGGACTGTGGCAAAGGAACGAAAGAAGAAGACATCTGGTAGAATTTTGCACAGAGCATAATTTAATCATAGCTAACACTTGGTTTAAGAATCATGAAAGAAGGTTGTATATGTGGAAGACGACTGGAGACACCGGAAGCTTTCACACTGATTATACAGTGTGGTCCATTGATCGTGACCAGGCCAAATATCTCAGGAAATAAGCGTCAAACGAAAAAACTACAAAGAACGAAACTTGTATAGCTTGAAGAGGGAAACCAGATGGCGCTATGGTTGGCCCGCAAGATGGCGCTGCCATAGGTCAAACGGATATCAACTGCGTTTTTTTTAATAGGAACCCCCATTTTTATTACATATTCGTGTAGTACGCAAAGAAATAGAACGGTTTCGTTCACTGTAGTTTTTTCGTTTGATGCTTATTTCATGAAATATTTGGCCCGGCCACTATCAATGGACCACACTGTATAGTGGGAAAACAGAGACTTCGGAACCAGGTTTTAAATTTTAAAACATTTCCAGAGGCAGATGTGGACTCTGAACACAATTTGTTGGTTATGGACTACAGATTAAAACTGAAGAAACTGCGAAAAGGCAGGAATTTACGCCGATGGGACCTGGATAAACTGAAAGAACTGGAGGTTGTAGAGAGTTTCAGAGGTAACATTAGGGGACGACTGACAACAACAAGGGAGAGGAATACGGTAGAAGAAAAACGGGTAGCTTTGAGGGATGAAATAGTGAAGGCAGCAAAGGATCAAGTAGGTAAAAAGGCGAGGGACTGTAGTAATCCTTGGGTAACACAAGAGATATTGAATTTAATCGATTAAAGGAGAAAATATAAAAATGCAGTTAATGAGGTAGCTGAAAGGGAATAAAGACGTCCAAAAAATGAGATTGAGAGAAAGTGCGAAATGGTTAAGTAGGAATCATCAGAGGACAAATGTAAGGATGTAGAAGCATATGTCACTAGTGATATGATAAGTGTTGCATACAGTAGACCTTTGGAAAAAAGAGAACTACCTGTATGAATATCAAGGGCACAGATGGAAAGCCAGTCCTAAGCAAAGAATGGAAAGCAGAAAGGTGGAAAGAGTATATAGAGGGTCTATACAAGCTAGATGTACTTCAGGGGGACGTTATGGAAATGGAAGAGGACATGTATGAAGATAAGAAGGTAGATGTAATACTGCATGAAGAATTTGACGAAGCACTGAAAGACTAAGTCGGAACAAGGCCCTGGGAGTAGACAACATTACGTTAGAGCTACTGATAACCTTGGGAGAGCCAGCCATGACAAAACTCTTCCATCTGGTGAGAAAAATTTATGACATACGTGAAATACCCACAGACTTCAAGAAGTATATACTAATTACGATTCCAAAAGGTGTTGACAGGTGTGAAAATTGCCGAACTATCAGCTTAATAAGTCGCGGTTGCAAAATACTAGCACGAATCCTTTACAGAAGAATGGAAAAGCTGGTAGAAGCCGATGTGGGAGAAGAGCAGTTTGGATTCCGCAGAAATTCCGTAGGAACACGCAAGGCAATATTGACCCTACGACTTATCATAAAAGCTTTGTTAAGAGAAGATAAACCTACATTTATTAGCATTTGTAAACTCAGAGAAAGACTTTTACAATGTTGACTGAAATACTTTCTTTCAAATCCTAAAGGTGGTAGTGGTAAAACACAGTTAACGAAAGGCTATTTACAGCTTGTGCAGAACCCAGATGGCAGTTATAAGAGTCGAGGGGCAAGAATGGGAAGCAGTGCTTGGGAAGGGAGTGAGGCAGGGTTGAAGCATTTCCCCGATATTATTCAATCTGTACGTTGAGCAAGCAGTAAAGGAAAAATTTGGAGTAGGAATTAAAATCCATGGAGAGGAAACAAAAACTTTGAGGTAAGCAAAACGAGGATAATGGAATGTAGTCAGATTAAATCGGGTGATGCTGAGGAAATTAGATTAGGAAATAAGACACTTAAAGTAGTATATGAGTTTGGCTATTTGGGAAACAACAACCGACAATGGACGAAGCAAAATGTAGACTGGCAATGGCAAGAAAAGCATTTCTGAAGAACAGAAATTTGTTAACATCGAGTATATATTTAAGAGGCAGGAAGTTTTTTTTCTGAAAAGTGTAGCCATATATGGAAGTGAAACATGGACAATAAGCAATCTGGACAAAAAGAGAACAGGTGTTTTCGAGATGTGTTGCTACAGAAGAATGCTGGAGATTAGACTGGTAGATCATGTAACTAATGAAGAGATTCTGAATTCAATTGGGGAGAAGAGAAATTTGTGGTACAACCTGACTAGAAGAAGGGTTTGGTTGGTACCACACTTTTTGAGGGATCAGGGGATCACGAATTTAGTACTGGAGGGAAGCGGGGAGATTCAGAATGCTGTACGTTGCAGTACTTACATGGAGATGAAGTCTTTGGTAACCCAGGGACTCACACCTAGTGAGTACGTGGCTGGCGACCACGGGGTCCCGAGCTGAGTCCTGGCATTGCTTCCACTTACTTATGCCAGGCTCCTCACTTTTATCTTTCCTATCTGGCCACCCTCGGCCAGCTCTTGTTCTTTTCCGACCCTGACGCTATTAGGTTTCGAGGGCTAGGGGTCTTCCATTTCCAACCTATACTTCTACTGAGCCGAATATCTCCCGGGATAAGGAGATTACCTTCTATCAATTGCCAACGGCCTTCTAGGAGGGCGGATGAGCGGCTAGAAGGAAGGGCACTCTCTTGCCCTTGGGGTGGGAAACTGCTCCTAAAGGCGGAGGAGCCACAAGGTGGCCAACGGCATAGAATGGAGAAGGCAACGGGAAACCACTCCATTAAAGACCCGGGTGGGTATCCCAAGTATCAACAGCTTATGATGGAAAGCTCTTTGGTTAAATTCTCCGGAGGTAAAATAGTCCCCCGTTCGGATCTCCGGGCGGGGACAACTAAAGAGATACCAAAATCCAAAGACATTAATGTAAGAAGGATAGAAACATGGAACGTCAACTCACTTCTTAAATGGGGTAAACTGGAAAACTTGCAAATGGAAATGAAACGAATGGATATTGATGTACTGGGAGTCTCAGAAATGAGATGGCCAAACGCTGGCGACTTTTGGTCAGGGGATTACAGAATCATACACACTGGAACAGCACAAGACAATCCCGGGATTGCAGGAGTGGGAATTATCCTCAGTAAAGAGATGGGGTTAAGAGTAAAAGGATTTGTCCAACATAGTGAGAGGATAATTTATGTCCGATTGGAAACTAAACCAAGAGACACAATCATAATCCAAGTATACATGCCAACTACGAGGCACGAGAATGATGAAATCGACATGATGTATGACCACCTTGAAGACGTAATTGGCAGAATTAAAGGAGCTGAAAACCTTGTCATCATGGGAGATATGAATGCCGTTGTTGGGGAAGGTAAAGAAGAGTATGTGGCAGGGAATTTTGGATTAGGATTAAGAAATGAAAGAGGGGATAAACTTGTAGAATTCTGCCAAAGAAATAAACTTTGCATTACAAATACCTTCTTTAATCATCATCCAAGTAGAAGATATACTTCGAAAATGCCTGGTGACATTAACAGATATCAAATTGACTTCATATTAGTGAAGCAAAGATTTGAAAACCAAGTTAAGGACAGCAGATCATATCCAGGCTGTGATGTGGAAAGTGACCACATACTCGTTATGATGACGACTCAACTAAAATTCAAGAACATTAAAAAAAGAAGTACATGTAAATGGGATTTGACAAACCTGAAAAACGAAAATACACTGAAGCACTATCAACTAGAAACAGACAAGAAAACAAATACACAGGGCTGCAATGACATCGAAAGCAGCTGGGAAAAAATAAAAACTGGTATTTTAGAAGCAGCAGAAGAAGTAATAGGAAAAGAAAGGACAGAGAAAAGGAAGGAATGGATCACTAATGACCTACTAAATATGATGGAAGAAAGAAGGAAATTAAATATTCTGTGAAGAAGGAAGACCAAGAGAAATACAAGAGTCTGAAAAACAGAATCAACAGAGAGGCAAAAGAAGCAAGAGAAAAATACCTTGATGATCTTTGTATTTCAGTTGAGGACAACATGAGCAAGGGAAATATCGACAAGGCCCATAAATGAGTGAGATTGCTTTGGAGACAGAAGAAACAAGTGCAGGGTTGTGATGGATGAAAATGGCAATATGTTGGATGACGATGATGAAGTTGCAAGAAGATGGAAACAATATATACGAAAACTGTACAGCGGACCAGACCTGCCTGAAAACATCATGGAAGAAGAAACAGAAGTAGACGCACACAACATAGGTGAACCTATATTAAAGGAAGAGTTTGAACCAGCTCTGAAAAAATTGAAAAACAACAAATCGCCTGGTATAGACAATATCCCAGCCGAACTTCTGAGATCTGGAGGAGCAAAACTGAATCAGGAGTTGTATAATCTTGTTTTCAACATGTACGAGCAGGGTAAAATTCCTACAGGCTTTGAGAAAAACATTATGATCCCCATTCCAAAGAAGGCAAATGCTACAAGATGTGAAAATTATAGGACGCTCAGCCTAGTTACGCACGCCTCCAAAATATTAACCTCAATTATCCTAAAACGCATAGAACAAAAAGTCGAAGCTACACTTTCCGAAGACCAGTTTGGATTCCGGAAAGATAGAGGAACCAGAGAAGCAATATTTGCTCTAAAACTAATAATAGAGAAGCGACTAGATAAGAACCTGAAAACATACATAGCTTTCGTAGATGCAGAGAAAGCCTTTGATAATGTTAAATGGGATAAGATGTTTGAGGTACTCAAAAAAGTAGGAATAGACCATAAAATTAGAAAAATGATATGGAACCTGTACAAAAACGAGACAGCAGTTATCCGTGGACGGACAAAACAAAACAAGAAGAGGTGCAGATACGGAAAGGTGTCCGACAAGGTTGCGCACTATCCCCTGTTATCTTTAACGTATACATTGAAGAGGCGCTGAAAAAAGTAAGGGAAAATTCACAGACAGGTGTAGTAATTCATGGCCAACGAATAGATATGATAAGATATGCCGATGATATAGCTGAAAGTGAAGAAGATTTTGTAGTCCTACTGAATAGAATGGATAAAGTTATGGGTGAAGAATATAATATGAGGATTAATAAAGCAAAACAAAAGTAATGGCATGCGACAAAGAAGATCAAGTGAAAGTCCAAGTTCATGTAAGCAATGAACTGCTTGAACAACTTGATAAATTTACTTATCTGGGCAGTAATATTACCAGGGATGGAAGGAGCAAGGCAGAAGTGAGAAGTAGAATAGCTCAAGCAAAGGCTGCTTTTAAGAAGAAGAAAAACATATTAACATCTAAGAGCATCAGCCTTGAACTCAGGAAAAGATTTTTGAAATAATATGTGTGGAGTGTGGCATGCTATGGGTGTGAAACATGAACTCTCGGGACAGAGGAAGACCAGAAGCTAAATTCTTTTGAAATGTGGTGCTATAGACGCATGCTCAAAATAAAATGTATCGACAAGATCACAAACGAAGTGGTTCTGGAAAGAGCAGGTGAGAAGAGAAGCTTCTGGAGTTTCATTGTTAAAAGAAGAGTGCAATTTACAGGCCATCTATTAAGACATAAAGGACTCCTGAACACAATCATAGAGGGAAAAAGACCAAGAGGAAGACCAACGACTGAGGTACATGGATCAAATCGTGAAAGATGTGGGATGTAACACCTATAAAGAAATGAAGAGAAAAGCTGAAAGACGCACAGAATGGAGACAAGCTGCCATTGTAGCTGTTGCAAACAAATTCTTGGATTGGCCACTACAGAAGAAAAAGTCTTTGGACTGAAGACCACAACAACATCTAACTATCGTAGCCATCCCCCTTCCACGTTCCTCCGTCCTCTTCCAAATGCTTGGTTCAGGGCCCTCCTCCCAAACTCTTCTGTCCTACATATTTTTCCAAAACACTAACCCTCCACGACCCTACTCAACTACTGCTCTTTTACAGTAAGTCAGTTCACTAAAGAGATATACTGTGCTCTTATTTAGACTATTGTCGGTTGAATGTAGTAAAATACAACAATATTTTATTTTAGAATCTCAATGTACAATCACCTGTTATATTAATTTTAAAGTTGTTGTTGTTGTGGTCTTCAGTCCTGAGACTGGTTTGATGCAGCTCTCCATGCTACTCTATCCTGTGCAAGCTTCTTCATCTCCCAGTACCTACTGCAACCTATATCCTTCTGAATCTGCTTAATGTATTCATGTATTGGTCTCCCTCTACGATTTTTACCCTCCACGCTGCCCTCCAATACTAAATTGGTGATCCCTTGATGCCTCAACACATGTCCTACCAACCGATTCCTTCTTCTAGTCAAGTTGTGCCACAAACTTATCTTCTCCCCAATCCTATTCAATACTTCCTCATTAGTTATGTGATCTACCCATCTAATCTTTAGTATTCTTCTGTAGCACGACATTTCAAAAGCTTCTATTCTCTTTTTGTCCAAAATATTTATTGTCCATGTTTCACTTCCATACATGGCTACACTCCATACAAATACTTTCAGAAATGACTTCCTGACACTTAAATCTATACTCGATGTTAACAAATTTCTCTTCTTCAGAAACGCTTTCCTTGCCATTGCCAGTCTACATTTTATATCCTCTCTACTTCGACCATCATCAGTTATTTTGCTCCCCAAATAGTAAAACTCCTTTACTACTTTAAGTGTCTCATTTTCTAATCTAATTCCCTCAGCATTACCCGACTTAATTCGACTACATTCCATTATCCTCGTTTTGTTTTTGTTGATGTTCATCTTATACCCTCCTTTCAAGACACTGTTCATTCCGTTCAACTGCTCTTCCAAGTCCTTTGCTGTTTCTGACAGAATTACAATGTCATCGGCGAACCTCAAAGTTTTTATTTCTTCTCCATGGATTTTAATACCTACTCCGAATTTTTCTTTTGTTTCCTTCATTGCTTGCTCAATATACAGATTGAATAACATCGAGGAGAGGCTACAACCCTGTCTCACTCCTTTCCCAGCCGCTGCTTCCCTTTCATGTCCCTCGACTCTTATAACTGCCATCTGGTTTCTGTACAAATTGTAAATAGCCTTTCGCTCCCTGTATTTTACCCCTGCTCCTTCAGAATTTGAAAGAGGATATTCCAGTCAACATTGTCAAAAGCTTTCTCTAAGTGTACAAATGCTAGAAACGTAGGTTTGCCTTTCCTTAATCTAGCTTCTAAGATAAGTCGTAGGGTCAGTATTGCCTCACGTGTTCCATTTCTACGGAACCCAAACTGATCTTCCCCGAGGTCCGCTTCTACTAGTTTTTCCATTCGTCTGTAAAGAATCCGCGTTAGTATTTTGCAGCCGTGACTTATTAAACTGATAGTTCGGTAATTTTCACATTTGTCAACACCTGCTTTCTTTGGGATTGGAATTATTATATTATTCATGAAGTCTGAGGGTATTTCGCCTGTTTCACACATCTTGCTGACCAGATGGTAGAGTTTTGTCAGGGCTGGCTCTCCCAAGACTGTCAGTAGTTCTAATGGAATGTTGTCTACTCCCGGGGCCTTGTTTCGACTCAGGTCTTTCAGTGCTCTGTCAAACTCTTCACGCAGTATTATATGTCCCATATATACTCCTTCCACCTTTCTGCTTTCCCTTCTTTGCTTAGAACTGGGTTTCCATCTGAGCTTTTGATATTCATACAAGTGGTTCTCTTTTCTCTGAAGGTCTCTTTAATTTTCCTGTAGGCAGTATCTATCTTACCCCTAGTGAGACAAGCCTCTACATCTTTACATTTGTCCTCTAGCCATCCATGCTTAGCCATTTTGCACTTCGTGTCGATCTCATTTTTGAGACGTTTGTATTCCTTTTTGCCTGTTTCATTTACTGCATTTTTATATTATCTCCTTTAATCAATTAAACTCAATGTATCTTCTGTTACCCAAGGATTTCTACGAGCCCCCGTCATTTTACCTACTTGATCCTCTGCTGCCTTCACTACTTCATCCCTCAACGCTACCCATTCTTCTTCTACTGTATTTCTTTCCCCCATTCCTGTCAATTGTTCCCTTATGCTCTCCCTGGAACTCCGTACAACCTCTGGTTTAGTCAGTTTATCCAGGTCCCATCCCAAATTCCCACCTTTTTGAAGTTTCTTCAGTATTAATCTACAGTTCATAACCTATAGTTTGTGGTCAGAATCCACATCTGCCCCTGGAAATGTCTTACAATTAAAAACCTGGTTCCTAAATCTCTGTCTTACCATTATACCTTCTAGTATCTCCAGGCTTCTTCCATGTATACAACTTTTATGATTCTTGAACCAAGTGTTAGCTATGATTAAGTTATGGTCTGTGCAAAATTCTACCAGGCGGCTTCCTCTTTCATTTCTTACTCCCAATCCATATTCACCTACTACGTTTCCTGCTCTCCCTTTTCCTACTGCTGAATTCCAGTCACCAATGACTATTAAATTTTCGTCTCGCTTCACAATCTGAATAATTTCTTTTATTTCATCATACATTTCTTCAATTTCTTCATCATCTGCAAAGCTAGTTGGCATATAAACTTGTACTACTGTAGTAGCCGTGGGCTCCGTATCTATCTTGGCCACAATAATGCGTTCACTACGCTGTTTGTAGTAGCCTACCCGCATTCCTATTTTCCTATTCATTATTAAACCTACTCCTGCATTACCCCTATTTGATTTTGTGTTTATAACCCTGTAGTCACCTAACCAGAAGTCTTGTTTCTCCTTCCACCGAACTTCTCTAATTCCCACTATATCTAACTTTAACCTAACCATTTCCCTTTTTAAATTTTCTAACCTACCTGCCCGATTAAGGGATCTGACATTCCACGCTCCGATCCGTAGAACGCCAGTTTTCTTTCTCCTGATAACGACATCCTCCTGAGTAGTCCCCGCCCAGAGATCCGAATGAGGGACTATCTTATCTCCGGAATATATTACCCAAGGGGACACCATCATCATTTAACCACACAGTAAAGTTGCATGCCCTTGGGAAAAATTACGGCCGTAGTTTCCCATTGCTTTCAGCCGTTCGCAGTACCAGCACAGCAAGGCCGTTTTGGTTAGTGTTACAAGGCCAGATCAGTCAATCATCCAGACTGTTGCCCTTGCAACTGCTGAAAAGGCTGCTGCCCCTCTTCAGGAATCACACGTGTGTCTGGCCTCTCAACAGATACCCCTCCGTTGTGGTTGCACCTACGGTACGGCTATCTGTATCGTTGAGGCACGCAAGCCGCCCCACCAACGGCAAGGTCCATGGTTCATGGGGGGAAATATTAAAGTATGTACATATATTTTTAATGAACTGTGTTTTATATTTTATTACTGCTTTCGACCAAAGAGCGAAAATACAGGGTGATTCAAAATGAATACCACAACTTTAGGAATTTAAAACTCTGCAACGACAAAAGGCAGAGCTAAGCACTATCTGTCGGCGAATTAAGGGAGCTATAAAGTTTCATTTAGTTGTACATTTGTTCGCTTGAGGCGCTGTTGACTAGGCGTCAGCGTCAGTTGATGCTAAGATGGCGACCGCTCAACAGAAAGCTTTTTGTGTTATTGAGTACGGCAGAAGTGAATCGACGACAGTTGTTCAGCGTGCATTTCGAACGAAGTATGGTGTTAAACCTCCTGATAGGTGGTGTATTAAACGTTGGTACAAACAGTTTACAGAGAGTGGGTGTTTGTGCAAAGGGAAAAGTTCTGGACGGCCGAGAACGAGTGATGAAAATGTAGCTCGCATCCAGCAAGCATTTGTTCGCAGCCCAGGAAAATCGACTCGCAGAGCTAGCAGAGAGCTGCAAATTCCACAATCAACTGTATGGAGAGTCCTACGAAAAAGGTTAGTTATGAAACCTTATCGTCTGAAATTGGTTCAAGCTCTGTCTGCAGCTGATAAGATTAAAAGAATCGATTTCTGTGATTTTATCCTTGCTCAAATGGAAACAGATGAATCTTTCGTTTCAAAGATTGTGTTTAGTGATGAAGCAACTTTCCACACTAATGGGAAAGTCAATCGTCACAATGTCTGTATATGGGGCACTGAGAATCCGCGGGAAACAACTCAGTATGAACGTGACTCGCCTAAGGTGAACGTTTTGTGTGCCATTTCAGCCAATAAAGTTTTTGGTCCCTTTTTCTTCGAAGGTGCTACTGTAACTGGACTACAGTATCTGGAGATGTTAGAGAATTGGCTGTTCCCTCAGCTCGAACAAGAAGCACAACAATTCATATTTCAGCAGGATGGAGCGCCACCACATTGGCATCTGTCCGTAACTACCTGAACGTCAGCTACCCGAGGCGATGGATCGGCCGCCATTCAGCCCGTGACAGAGCACTTCATCACTGGCCTCCAAGAAGCCCTGATCTTACCCCCTGCGATTTTTTCTTATGGGGGTATGTTAAGGATATGGTGTTTCGGCCACCTCTCCCAGCCACCATTGATGATTTGAAACGAGAAATAACAGCAGCTATCCAAACTGTTACGCCTGATATGCTACAGAGAATATGGAACGAGTTGGAGTATCGGGTTGATATTGCTCGTGTTTGGAGGGGGCCATATTGAACATCTCTGAACTTGTTTTTGAGTGAAAAAAAAATCGTTTTAAATACTCTTTGTAATGAGGTATAACAGAAGGTTATATTATGTTTCTTTCATTAAATACACATTTTTAAAGTTGTGGTATTCTTTTTGAATCACCCTGCATACTGCTGTCAGCCCATCCTCGTAGTGACGGGAACCAAATAACAATAATGGGAAAAATCAAATCAAAATCCTGGTTTACAGCTTTCCTTGCTAACAGCAAAGTGCAATATTTCTCTGATTTTTTTTTTTTTAAAGAAAAGAATCTAGATGGTGAGAAAACTTCGTTCGAGTGTTACAGGTAACGTTAGGATGTTCAGACAAACAGGATCCCCTCTATGTCTTAGGAGGAAATATTTTGCTCATTTGAGCTTTGAAAGAGCGCTGCAGAAATAACTTCTGGTATCAGTGGAATTAGCATCTGCGAACTTTACGCGGGTCGTCGCTCTCGTAAATCTGCCTCAGCAGCGGATCTCCTGCCGAAAACAGCCGACCTTAATTATGACGTTAATGTAAGAGTCAACGCGCAAACAAGTCGGCTTATTCGGTTTCTGTTAACTTAGAGCGAAGTGTCGAGGACTTGGAGCACAGGAAGGGAGAGAGGCTCAAATCTGTGCGTGATTTACCAGTTTCCAATCCAGAAATTGTCCTGAGCTGGTGAAATATATGTTTTTCAGAGTGATCTTAAGTCAGTGCAGTTATTCCGCGACAGATATTGTAAATATTTTCCGGGAATGAAGTAATAATCAGAGAGTTTCTAAGAAGTGGTAAAGACAAACAATTTTTGTTCCGAACAGCGACAGTTCTTGTGATAAAGAGATTTGTATTAAAAATTATTCTACTCCCCTCATACTTCTGTCTGACTGGCGAAGTTGAGAGGAAGCGGAAGAACAGGGTGTTTATAAATTACTTGACTATTTCGTTAGGATTTATTTTCACGAACACTGAACCGAACTTCCATATACTACCTAGAAAGGAAAGAGTTCAACGTCCTGTTGACAACGAGGTCATTAGAGACGAAGCAAAAGATCAGATTAGGGAAGGATGGGAAAGGAAATCGACTGTGCCCATTTCAAAGAAACCATTCCAGCATTTACCTAGGATGATTTAGGAAAATCACAGATATCAGGACGGCTGGACGGAGATTTAAACCGTTGCGCACAGGTCAGGATCTGAGAAAAATTGGCTAAAAAATAGAGAAAGGTTTAGATCTAAAAGTAAATTGGTATATAAATGTTTTAGAGTTGTTGATTACGAATTTCATATTATAATTTCAAAATTCAAAATGGCAAATGATTATAATAATAAAACCGCGAAATTAAAGAAAAGTTTGTTTTTCTTTGACTTTTATTCCGAAACTTGTTGAAGTACCACTTAAAAACATGCAATAAGAAAACATCATAAAAATCACTAGTTTTCACTGTGGGGATCATTATCATCTTCGAAATCAAAGTCAGCAGCATCATGCTTCTCAGAAATTTCTAGAAGGTTTTCAGACTCAGCATCAGGAAAAAGTGAAAACTCTGCGGCCTCAGTTGATAAATTTTTACGTTTTCTGGTTATGATTTTCCTCAGGCTCGAAATAAGTGGATACGGAGATACCAGGAGCCAATGAAACATCTTTCATTGTACCTGTATACGTTACCTTTGTCCTGGAAATCCCTTCTTGATATTTTTTGATATATTTATTTTTGGCTTCCTCGGCATCGTCAGGTAATTGACCTGTTGCCAATATAGCTGATTCCACTATCTGACCGTTCTGCATTATGGATTTATGAACTATCGTAGACTTGTAATACCAAGGAAACATGTCTACGCACGCTTCTGTAGTATCATAACATTATTTTTGAAATTTTTCATTGTTATTGTCACATGACATAACCTTCCAAATAACGTGAAATCGATGAATGAAATCTTCGTCCAGCCTCAGGATCTGAGCAGACGCTATTTCCTCGAAAAAAAAAAAAAGCCGGGGTGGGGGGGGGGGGGGGGAGTGGTATTGCCATCATTAGACTTCTCGCATCCAACTTCTGGGTGGTCGACAAGAAGCCCTAGCTGCGTTTGAAATACCTTCCGATTTATTTTTCCGAATCTCAAAACGCTTTTTGTCTTCCGCCGGTCGCGACTGCCATTTTTTACTTTCAAGTTCATTTCCAAGGTGAAGTAACTACTTAAAGTAATGAATCAACTCGTCTAAAGATGATAATGCCTAACGTAAACCGTAAACATGAATCATTATATTTTCACAAAATCGAGATTCTTAAAATGTTTTAACGTTGCTCCGCACAAGTATCAGTGCGTAGGTGATGCGGTAGACCTTTCCATGAATCAATGTGAAAACCATTTGATAATGTATTATAAGGAAGTAGAGACGTAGTTTGATCGTCAAGATATTTTTTTCATTAATGTAGACCCTACAGTGTCATGTAAAAATTATAGCCTTACAGGTAAACAAAACCGAGGTGAGGAAGGTGCAGGGTTTTCCCATATTATTACTTCTTTTTGTAACAGATTCTTCTGGGATACTAGTTGCAATGGAACCAATGAAAGACATATTAGATCCAAATCACTTCCATTAGTAAACTTTTTCTTGCACTCGCCGCGCCCCAAAGTACCATCGAATCCCCATTTTAATTTAAAACTCGCGTTTTTTAAAGTTTCTGGAGATAACGTTTTAATACAAGCCTTTTGAACATGTAAAATTCTCTCTGATGTCTGATTTGAGAGTGCTTGTACACTGACTTCAGCTTCTACACTGACTTCAGCTTCTACTGTTTTTTCTGAAGTGGTATAGATAAGAGCATTGTATTTTCTCATCAAATTTCTAATAAAATGTACTTACATTTAGATAACTTTCCTTCAACGACATCGTCGGACAATGCCTCATCAGCAGATACTTTAGTGATTGGGGAGGTTTCTGATAATTTTAACGCTGCTTTGTATTTATAGCTCTCGATGGTGACTTTGTAGTGATTTTTTGGTTGACAACACTGGCAGCATTAGACGCAGCAGAAGAACAAACGCGCATTTGACTAACCAACGACTCTTCCGATTTGCTGATTGTGTTACGTAAATCAGCAGATTTTCCTTTTTTGCTTCCATCACTTTGACCGAATTATGAAAGGATGCTAGAAACAAAAGAAAAATCACCAAAAGTATGAATATTTGGTTGAAGCTTTTTAACTCAGGTAGCCTCTTTCGTCTGTCCATTAAGCGCTCATATGCACTGAGAAATCGCTGATTTCACGCTGATTAATTGCGAATTGTAGGTAAAAAGAGGAGTCGTTTTTTCGTCTTAGAGTGCATTACACTTTGCGGTTGTGTATGCATTCTACGAATGGGCAATATTATTTGATTTTCATCCTATAGAACACATACATAAAAAGTTTTCCGTTATCCTTGATGAAGAAAAATTTTTGACATAGAATTTTCAAAAAACAAGGGTGGAGGAAAGATGAGAGTTTAACTTCCTCAACATCAACGAGATCATTACAGGCGCAGCGCAAGCTGAGAACTGGGGATGGATAAAGATGAATTCGTCCTCACCCTTTTCAAAGCAACCGTCCCGGCATTTCCTTTCAGCAGTTTAAGGACACCACGTCGCATATATACCAGGATGGCGTGATTGTAATTGGAACCGCTGTTTTCACCGAAGAGACGGACGGAAAGTATGAAATCCGTTGGTGCAAGAGTGTATTCAGATTACTAGCATGGAGGAGGAGGAGGGGGAGGGGTGGGGGAGCATCTGATTTAGTTTCGTGGTGCGGTGCATCGCGAAATAGTTCTGAGATTTCACGACAAGTTATTCTGGGCACACTTGCAACTACTCAACACTTATTATATGTTCCATCTTTCTTCGGTCTACTGTTGAATTGATATGTATGTCTGTGTGGCGCAGCAAGATGCGAGTTTAGTTTTGGGAAGATTTTTTGTTCTTGCTCCCCTCCTCCCGCCTCACTGGGCACAATCATGTGCCACCTCATCTATCTGGAACAGTGAGCACCGTTTTCTTTGATGCTGATGTCTTACAGTTCTACTCTATCATGATAGCCCTCAGTAGCCCATGTTGCGCCAAAGAGAAATAACCCTTCCACTCGCGTTCACAATAGCGTAATCCTAGGATCAATTTTCCTGGCATGCAGAAGCTCTTCCTGTTTAACTAGAGAGTTCTCGGGAGACCTGTGCGTCAGAGTTAACTCACTCTTCCTTTGTACCACAATGTTGTAAGTAAACCCCACCAAATCGTTGTAGCATATTTGGCACGTTACAAGAGTTGTGAATACTTGATATGGTATTTCCTGCTAATGTCGAGAGCAAGGGTTCGATGCAGTTGTAAATTTCTTTAGAATTCGCAGTATAGTCTTTGTGGGCACAAGGAAATTGTCACCTGAAGATGGACTAATAAAACGAAAACCGGTTAGCATTGAACAACTGTTAGTGGAACGAAAGGAAATTTGCGTGCATTTCGTCACTGATTTTATTTGCTTACTTATTCAGTAGCAAATTCATGTAATTCTATGCCCACGTACGCACGTACGCACAAACACACACACACACACACACACACACACACACACACACACACAAACACACACACACACACGTACAGATTAAGTTTTAAGGTTAAATGAATCACAGACGGAACACTGAACGCGCACAAGTCTTGCAGCAGGCCATATCCACGGCTGGTACAAGACTTTTCTCGGCAGACTTGTGGGAACCTGTGATACCAACATGACGGCTGTCTAGCCTATAGTGAACTGAGTGCTGCAGCAAGTCTCCACGAATTGTTTCCAAATTTTTGGATTCGAAATAGCGAACCTGTACCTTGGCTGGCCCATTCCCTGGATCTGACGGCTGTAGGTTTTTTTTCTTTGCGGAAAGGTGAAAGGCGTTGTCTACAAGAACGTACTAACTACATCCGATGATATGTAACGTCACATTGCTGCAGCGAGTTCGGTCATCTCCGGTGAAATGCTAGCACGTATGCTATATATAGGCTGTTTCAAAATTACGGTGACAAACTTTGAGGGGATGTAGAAGGTGTCTTAAGGAACACAATGAGGATAGGAACCGGTGTCCGGGTGTATATACAAGGGGGATTCCGTGATGGCGTAACAAACTTTGAGGGGTGATGGAGAAGGATAAATATATCAATTTGAGGTAAGAGACCATGGTCCGGAAACAAATGAGTCGAAATTTATAAGCGAAAATCGGTCTGATATATTTGACGATGCAATACATGTACCGGTACTGTTGTTGCTCAGATTGTAGTGTAGGCGACTTTCGAGGTGGTAATATGAACCAAATAAAAAAAAAGTCCAGTGATAGTGAGCTCTAAAATGGATATCTAAGATCTACGAGCACTTTTTCAGTAAAGAGATGTGTTTCACAATAGCGAAGATGAGCAACTGCTGATAGGTCTTCAGGCACGCATTTTGAGCCCATGTTTATGGGATTTTTTTTTTTTTTTGGTTCGGTCTCTGAAAGATGCGTACCCTACAATCTGAGCAACAGGAGTATCGCTACATGTATTCCGCTGTCAGAGGTATCAGAACGATTTTTAATTATATTTTTCGACTCTTTCATTTCCCGTCCAGGGTCTCTTAGCCTAAATTTATACATTTATCATTCTCCATCATCCTTGAAAGTTTGTAATATCATCACACAATCACCCCATATGTATACACTGATCAACCAGAACATTATAAGCACCTACCTAATAGCCGGTGGCTTGGATAATAATGGCGAAGCGTGGCGACATGGAAGCAGTGAGGCTGGAATGAGTTTGCACTAAATCTGCACCCACAAGCCACCGAATTCCCTGAAATTCCAGGGAGGGGCGCGATGAGCTCTGAGGCCACGTTAAATAACATTGCAGATGTGTTCCATCGGGTTTAGATCTCGCAAGTCGGGGACCAGCACATGAATTGGAATTCATCACTGTGTTCCTCGAACCACTCTACCATATTCATGGTCTTGTGACATGGCGAATTATCTTGTCGAAAAATATCACTGCCGTCGGGAGACATGATCGTCATGAACTGCTGTACGTGATCTGCAACCAGTGTATGATACTCCTTGGTCGTCATGTTGCCTTGCACGAGCTCCACTGGACCCATGGATGCTTACGTGGCTGTTCTTCAGAGCATAATGGAGCGGGAAACGGCCTTGCCGCAGTGGTTACACAGGTTCCCACCAGATCATGAAAGTTAAGCACCGTCGGGCTTGGCTAGCACTTGGATGGGTGACCGTCCGGGTCTGCCGCGTGCTGTCGCCAAGCTGGGTGCACTCAGCCCATGTGAGGCCAATTAAGGAGCTACCTGACTGAGAATTTGCGACACCGTTCAAGAAAAGTGACAACGTCCGGAAGAGTGGTGTATTGACCACATGCACCGAGCGAGGTGGTGCAGTGGTTAGCACACTGAACTCGCATTCGGGAGGACGACGGTTCAATCCCGTCTCCAGCCATCCTGATTTAGGTTTTCCGTGATTTCCCTATATCGTTTCAGGCAAATGCCGGGATGGTTCCTTTGAAAGGGCACGGCCGATTTCCTTCCCAATCCTTCCCTAACCCGAGCTTGCACTCCGTCTCTAATGACCTCGTTGTCGACGGGACGTTAAACACTAACCACCACCATTGACCACATGCCCATCTGTACCTGCGTCAGTGACGCCGTATAACGGGGCCGCCGCCAGCTTCTCTCCCTCCCGCAGTACTTGTGTCAAGGAGCTGTTCCCTTGGAAGACGACGGATTCGTGGCCTTCCATCAGGGGACCCATCAGACCATGAAATGCCCTGACATTGCGCCAACGTCCAGCGCCGACGGTCACGTGCCCACTTCAGTCGTAGTTGCCGATGTCGTGGTGTTAACACTGGCACATTCATGAGTCGTCAGCTGTGGAGGTCGTCGTTAGTGGCGTTCGGTGCACTGTATGTTCGGACACACTTGTACTCTGCCCAGCATTAAAGTCTCATGTTACTTCCTCTACAGGTCGCCACCTGTCCTGTTTTACCGGTCTGTCAACCCTACGACGTTTAACATCTGTAATGAGGGGTGGCAGCCCAACCCCACTACGTCAGGCCGTGGTTTCACACGCCCCATGTTGAAGACGCTCGCCGGCCGCGGTGGCCGTGCGGTTAGGGCGCTTCACTCCGGAACCGCGTGACTGCTACGGTCGCAGGTTCGAATCCTGCCTCGGGCATGGATGTGTGTGATGTCCTTAGGTTAGTTAGGTTTAAGTAGTTCTAAGTTCTAGGGGACTGATGACCTCAGATGTTAAGTCCCATAGTGCTCAGAACCATTTGAACCATTTTTGAAGACGCTCACCACAGCACTCTCGATCTCCTGACAAGTCGTACAGTTACCAAAATGCTCGTGCCAGACCTCCGGGCCATCACAATCTGCTTTCGGTCGAACTCAGACGGATCGCGCGCCTTTCCCATTCTACACACGGACAGCGCACTAGCTGTGTGTGTGTGTGTGTGTGTGTGTGTGTGTGTGTGTGTGTGAGTGATTAACAGTCATTCCCCGCCAGATGACGCTGCTGCCGCCTGGACGGGTTTATAACGATAGTAGGTAGGCGTTCTGGCTGATGCTACATACGTATATAAGATCGGGCGTCTATGACGGAGACGCTCTACAACGTAGTAGGATAACGTTTCTGGACACAGGTTCCTATCCTCATTTTGTTCCTCAACACAGCTTCTAGATCCAGCCGAATTTTGTCGGTTGTCGGTGTAAGCCTGGAACACCCAATCTAAAACTTGCACCGCAAACATTGCGCGAATGGAAAGTGCTACCAACGTTCGATTTTCACTGAAGAGATTGGTAGTCAGGGGCTTGCATTGTTAGCCAATCAACATGTTGTAAAATTGCTTAGAAAGTGTATTTTTGTACAAATATACACTTTTTTAAATGGAACAGACTAGAAGCAGGGTGATTTAGAATGTCATTGGCGTGTGTTGCAGGATTCCAATGCGAGTCAATTACGAGATACCGCACTTTGAAAAGTTCGATCACTTACACATTTACAGTATCTGTGGTACCATACACTAAAGAACAACAACAACAACAACACATCACTTACACTAGGTACGTGGATTCTGACCGGTAACGAGATAATTGAGCATCACAGGTGGTATTCAAAATTATCACCGGCTGCGGCAGTACATGCTTCCAATCTGGTATGGAATGACTACTGCATAAGTGCTAGCATTTCAACGGAGATGTCTGAGCAGGCTATAGTAATGCGGCGTTGAATATCATCGGGTGTAGTTAATTATCCTTATAGACAACTTCTTTCAGCTTTCCCCAAATAAAAAAGTCTCAGACATCACGTCCAGGCAACAGGGTAATGAAGGTATAGGTCTTCTGTGTGGAATCCAACGATTTGGAAACAATTCGTGAAGACATGCTGTAGTACTCCGTGCACTATGGGCTGGACGGCCGTCATGTTGGTACCCTACATTCCTCCTAATCTGCAGAGGGACGTCGTCTAGAGTCCGTTGAAAATGGTCTGTTAGAAGCCTGCGATACTTGCGTTCATTTTCCCGTCTATGAAAAACTGGCCTGTGAGTTGATGGTTCACTACGCCACATTGCATGTTTACACTCCACGGACGCTGACGTCCCAACTGAAGAAGCCAATAGGAATTGTCTACAGACCAATAGTGCATGTTCTGGCGGTTTACCTGGCTATCATTGGTAAATGTGACTTCATCACTAAAGAAGATACATGATACATCTCGAGTATACTGTCTCAATGATCGTGTACAGAAGTACAGAAGAAGACACTTGCCCATCTCATGCCCCTTCCTCGTGCGATTGTGAGGGAGCTAATGCACGGATCACCTGCAACATCAGCACGTACATTAATTTTCACTTCTTCATTCGTCACTTTTTTCCACCTGTTACATTGTCTAGGTGTTATGCTACCACTTCCGTTTAGCTGGTTGAAGAGGTCGATACATAAATGCCGAGATGGTTGATATCTATTGGGATATCTTGCCGCATACACCATACAAGAACTAAATGAATTCTTCCTAGACTCTCCCATGCACCATGAGCATGACCACTTTTTTCCGCACCCGTAAATCCTATCGTCCACTAACGACCTACTGCTTGGAATGTCACACACTAACTGGCTAGCAAGTCACAGTGTTCTCAAGGAACACACAAGCACACAATAAGCAAACGTAACAAAATCATACCTCACAACGAAGAAGGGGAAATGGCACAAACAAGTGTCGAAGCGGGAAGTTTTCAAAATACACTCCTGGAAATTGAAATAAGAACACCGTGAATTCATTGTCCCAGGAAGGGGAAACTTTATTGACACATTCCTGGGGTCAGATACATCACATGATCACACTGACAGAACCACAGGCACATAGACACAGGCAACAGAGCATGCACAATGTCGGCACTAGTACAGTGTATATCCACCTTTCGCAGCAATGCAGGCTGCTATTCTCCCATGGAGACGATCGTAGAGATGCTGGATGTAGTCCTGTGGAACGGCTTGCCATGCCATTTCCACCTGGCGCCTCAGTTGGACCAGCGTGCGTGCTGGACGTGCAGACCGCGTGAGACGACGCTTCATCCAGTCCCAAACATGCTCAATGGGGGACAGATCCGGAGATCTTGCTGGCCAGGGTAGTTGACTTCCACCTTCTAGAGCACGTTGGGTGGCACGGGATACATGCGGACGTGCATTGTCCTGTTGGAACAGCAAGTTCCCTTGCCGGTCTAGGAATGGTAGAACGATGGGTTCGATGACGGTTTGGATGTACCGTGCACTATTCAGTGTCCCCTCGACGATCACCAGTGGTGTACGGCCAGTGTAGGAGATCGCTCCCCACACCATGATGCCGGGTGTTGGCCCTGTGTGCCTCGGTCGTATGCAATCCTGATTGTGGCGCTCACCTGCACGGCGCCAAACACGCATACGACCATCATTGGCACCAAGGCAGAAGCGACTCTCATCGCTGAAGACGACACGTCTCCATTCGTCCCTCCATTCACGCCTGTCGCGACACCACTGGAGGCGGGCTGCACGATGTTGGGGCGTGAGCGGAAGACGGCCTAACGGTGTGCGGGACCGTAGCCCAGCTTCATGGAGACGGTTGCGAATGGTCCTCGCCGATACCCCAGGAGCAACAGTGTCCCTAATTTGCTGGGAAGTGGCGGTGCGGTCCCCTACGGCACTGCGTAGGATCCTACGGTCTTGGCGTGCATCCGTGCGTCGCTGCGGTCCGGTCCCAGGTCGACGGGCACGTGCACCTTCCGCCGACCACTGGCGACAACATCGATGTACTGTGGAGACCTCACGCCCCACGTGTTGAGCAATTCGGCGGTACGTCCACCCGGCCTCCCGCATGCCCACTATACGCCCTCGCTCAGAGTCCGTCAACTGCACATACGGTTCACGTCCACGCTGTCGCGGCATGCTACCAGTGTTAAAGACTGCGATGGAGCTCCGTATGCCACGGCAAACTGGCTGACACTGACGGCGGCGGTGCACAAATGCTGCGCAGCTAGCGCCATTCGACGGCCAACACCGCGGTTCCTGATGTGTCCGCTGTGCCGTGCGTGTGATCATTGCTTGTACAGCCCTCTCGCAGTGTCCGGAGCAAGTATGGTGGGTCTGACACACCGGTGTCAATGTGTTCTTTTTTCCATTTCCAGGAGTGTATATCTCGTAAACGGGCGCACTAGAATCCTGCAACAAACCACACTGTTCCATTTAAAAAGTGTATGTTTGCACAAAAAAGTACACTTTCTTAGTATTATTACAATCTGTTGATTGGCTATCAATACGAGCCCCTGAGTAGCAATTCATTCCGTGAAAACCATACATCAATAACACTCTCCATCGCGGCAATATTTGGAGTTTCATTTTTGGTCTATTTAGAGTACTTTAAAAGTTAATTAGTGTATGAACAATAAAATGCGGCGTTATAGATAGGTGACTTTTTTAGTATATATCATGGGTCCTACATTATAACACCAGTGTGATGAATGTGATGGGTTAACGATAAAGAGACAACGAGTTTGGAGTATCTGGAACGCAAATAAAAATGACAAGAGCGGGGACGATTTTACATATGCCAGGAAACTTGCATCAGAAGGTCTCAAAAAGATCAGAGTAGAACATACGGAAGATCAACTAACGCCAGTTGGGTCATATTTTAAGCAGAACAACACAATAATAATTTAAAGAAGTAATGCTTGCGGACTGCTTCAAAGAACTAGACAACTGCGATCAGCCAAAAGAAGAATATAATTTTGATAACATAATCGAAATACGACCAGACTCAAAGCCACCAACAATAGAGGAAACCAAAGAAATCATAAAACAACTTAGAAATAACAAAGGTATCTGGAGAAGACAATACAGTTTTTGCTTTATGGAAACGAACTAGTGATAACTTTATTCCATGTCTAAAAGAATCATTAATGAAATCTGGACAGCAAACTTCTTACCATCAGAATGGATATCGACATTAATACATCCACTACATAAAAAAGAAAGGAAAGAGATCCTAACAAATATGGTGGAATCTCCCTCTTGTTGGTGACGTATAAAAGCTACCCACAGCACTTTTGAAGAGGGCTGAAGGAATACGCGACCCACAACTAGAAGAATATCAAGCAGGAGTTGAAAAGGGAAGGTCTTGTGCACAGCAAATATTAAATCTAAAGAACGTAATGGAAGTGAGGAAAATCAGAAACTCTAAATATATAACTTTTCTAGATTTTAAAAAGGTCTACGACTCAATTGATAAAAATGCACTAAATGGACTAGGTAATAAAACAACAGAAATAACTAAAGGAACTTAAACGAGCACAACATAGAAGGTAAAATGTAGAGCGTACTACCAAACCTATTTGAAATAAAGTCAGGAGTAAGACAAAAAGAGATGGTTTGTCATCTCTACAACTGCGCTTTAGTGAAGGTAGTGGGGCATGGAGGAAATCCATCAATATTAAAGGTGTTCAACTATGAAGAACCTAAATAAAATCACCATCGACTGTAATTTTTACACGGTATGGAGCAGAAATATTTGATCTAACAAGATTTTGGGATGTAAAAAAAACTGCAAAAAGATAAAAGATGGGTTCTAAGGAAAATACTGGGATCTAAAAGCAATAGTAATGCTCAGTACAAATTAAGTTTAAACGGAGGGCTCTATTTGAAAATGGAAAAACTGACTGATGTAACGAGCAAAATATGATTACAATTTCAAGGACACACATATCTAATAGATAGTAACACATTAATCAGGCCGATCTTCTTAAACAGCTACAAATCCAAAACCACATGGTTCACTGAAATTGACGAAGGTGTGAAAAACTGGAATGAGGATGTACACAGGATATAATAGAATACTTTTTAGGAAAGCAACACGAAAGACAGATTTCAGGAAAGAAAGAAGTCTGCAAATGTAAGGAAGTAGACCCAAGAAGAAAACAAACGGTCTTGAATCAACGAGCTGCATCAGACCAATTTTCGCACTGAAGATCAGAACAACAACAACGAATAAAATGAAATTTTCTGCAGTATTTATTTAATATTCTTCTTCAAAGTACTGAAGTTTTATAGCTGGATGAAGACATTTGGAAGACAACTCTATAGGCTTAACCCTAGATATGCTAGACTTTTCTCATAGCACCTAGCCCTGTGTTGTATTCCTCTAAGTTTCCAATATTATGTTGATGCACCTTGTAAGGTTTTTATTGCTTGAATACCGTAAACAACTAACAGGTGATCCATGACTATACTGGAGAAGGACAGTGGGTGAAACGGACAGTATGACTAGCAGAGTGAGTCAAGTGCTCTGGCCATAAAAATGTGGATAACGCAATCGGAACTGATCTGACGCTGAGCAGACTTTGATTGGTCGAATCTACTGTAGTTTCTCTGCTTCGAGTGGCGATGTAACTTGCAGCTGGCGACATGTGTGCAGTGGAGGTGAGACGTGAGGTTGCACCTGTGAATCGATCGCGGCCTCGAAAGAAATGCAAAACTCTCACGGTCTAGCGGTCAGGCAGACGGATCGCAATTTACTCTCTTTCAGAGCCCTGAAATCACTGTATATTTCAGTGTGTGACACACCCGTTCGCTGGTCGTACCAAGGACCAGTTTGGCTCACTTATACGACAGTGTGCACAAGGATATCAAACGTCAAGTCTGGGAAACCAAAAACAAATATGTGTGTCCTCGGCAAACGAGTGGTCTGAGACGTTTGAAGTCACACTGTCGGTGCAGTAAGAACTTCACCACAGGCTCCCCAGTCTTAACTATGGGCAAGCGAAGTCAGTCCCAGGACAGGTCCCAAGTAACAACCGTACATGCCAGAGCTTTGACCAGAAGTGCTTACCAGACCAAAGTCCCACACCCGAGTGCTTCGCACCTCTCCAGAAAAAAAAATTCCATTTTCCTGCAAAGTGTACGAACGACACTGCCTTCACGCCATCTTGAGCCAATCACAGGGCTCTAGAGGCGCTAAATCTCCTCTCACACACAACGGCACAAACTCATGTCGAACAAGGGCAAGAGTTATGAAACCTACATCTCTGAAAAACAAGAAACCGCCAATTACTGGCTTTTTTTTAAGTTTTCACAGAAGAAGAAGAAGAAGATTTTTCTGAAGTCATGTCACTTCCCATGGCAACAAGTGAACAGATACAGTCTTAAAGATCTTTGTCTAAATCGCCTGTGATTTGGAGCTTGTTAGTCCTAGCTATGTGTAGTTAAGATTCTATCTCCAAACGTTTCTCAGATGCTAGAGGTTTCTTATACAACCGAGGCGGCCGATGGAAGTGGTTCACTGGCCTATTTGCAGTATCAGCGAACATGAAAACAGGTGAATTTTTATTACACGTGGCTCTGCACACAATGTCCAGTTTACGACTTCACTCCGTAGATGCGTTCCTTGAGACTGCCACCCCCAGCTCAGGCCTCTGCTGGCGCCATGGCAGGTAGCTCGGCATTGTTCTGCTGGAGACCTTTCTCGACGAGGGGCTGCCCTGTCTGCCCTGTACAGCTGTGGATCTGTCTGGCAAGATTTGCTAAGGGATGGGCTCGCCGCCAATTGCTTTCAACTCCCAACATGACGTTTCTACGAGCTAAGAACAATAAAAATACCTCATGCTTTTAGTGCCCTACCAGGCTCCATCAATGTCCACCCAGGCCTTTAACTTTCTAGAGTCTCACTCAAGGTGCGTCATATTGTAAGAAAATCTTTAATAATTTTCTGTATACGAAAAGTTTCACGTTTATGAAACTAATATTCTATACATGTGCAGTATTCATGTTTAAAATTTGGAACTTGTTTGGTTGTTCGCTTTGTGCATTATACATGCTTTATTCTTTGCATTTGATGAACTTCATCATAGTTCTATTTTGTACAAAATAATGTTGTGGAAGTACATATAGCTAAACATTTTGAAGACTTCAGTACTAATTATTAGGACTAGCTTCCACAATTTGTAACAGCTTGAATTTAATTGACGACTTGTACTACAGTGCTCCATCCATCTTATGATTCACATCTGAAGATTTTACACTTCTCATGAAGTTCACTTCTAAGTAGTTCATTTACTATATCTACGTCTATACCTATATAAGAACGCCAAGAGCCAATTTATGGTGTGTAACAGAGAATATTTTGTCTGCTACTGCCATTTCACTTCTTTCCTGTCCAGTCGCAAATGGTGTGGAGAAAGAAAGATCTCGGGTGAGAACGAATGTCTGATTTTACTTGTGTGGCTTTTTCTTGGGGTACATGTAGGAGGCAACAATATAGTGGTTGATTCCTGTAGGAAAGTACGCTCTCTGAATTTTAACAGTAAACCACAGCGTGATGTAGACCGCCTCTTTTACAGCGTCTGACAGTGAAGTTGGCTGAGCATCACCGTGACGTTTCCGCGTTTAGTAAACAAAATGCACAGCGCTTTGCGAGTGTACCCAACGGTCACTGCTGTATGCAGGTGCTCTTCCAAACAGCGGGCCATGCTAGCAAATCAGTTGCGTCTTTACCTGCGGTTACTCTACATCTACATGACTACTCTGCAATTCACATTTAAGTGCTTGGCAGAGGGTTCATCGAACCACAATCATACTATCTCTCTACCATTCCACTCCCGAACAGCGCGCGGGAAAAACGAACACCTAAACCTTTCTGTTCAATCTCTGATTTCTCTTATTTTATTTTGATGATCATTCCTACCTATGTAGGTTGGGCTCAACAAAATATTTTCGCATTCGGAAAAGAAAGTTGGTGACTGAAATTTCGTAAATACGAGGGCAGTTCAATAAGTAATGCAACACATTTTTTTTCTCGGCCAATTTTGGTTGAAAAAACCGGAAATTTCTTGTGGAATATTTTCAAACATTCCCGCTTCGTCTCGTATAGTTTCATTGACTTCCGACAGGTAGCAGCGCTGTACGGAGCTGTTAAAATGGCGTCTGTAACGGATGTGCGTTGCAAACAACGGGCAGTGATCGAGTTTCTTTTGGCGGAAAACCAGGGCATCTCAGATATTCATAGGCGCTTGCAGAATGTCTACGGTGACCTGGCAGTGGACAAAAGCACGGTGAGTCGTTGGGCAAAGAGTGTGTCATCATCGCCGCAAGGTCAAGCAAGACTGTCTGATCTCCCGCGTGCGGGCCGGCCATGCACAGCTGTGACTCCTGCAATGTCGGAGCGTGCGAACGCACTCGTTCGAGATGATCGACGGATCACCATCAAACAGTGCTCAACTTGACATCTCTGTTGGTAGTGCTGTCACAATTGTTCACCAGTTGGGATATTCAAAGATTTGTTCCCGCTGGGTCCCTCGTTGTCTAACCGAACACCATAAAGAGCAAAGGAGAACCATCTGTGCGGAATTGCTTGCTCGTCATGTGGCTGAGGGTGACAATTTCTTGTCAAAGATTGTTACAGGCGATGAAACATGGGTTCATCACTTCGAACCTGAAACAAAACGGCAATCAATGGAGTGGCGCCACACCCACTCCCCTACCAAGAAAAAGTTTAAAGCCATACCCTCAGCCGGTAAAGTCATGGTTACAGTCTTCTGGGACGCTGAAGGGGTTATTCTGTTCGATGTCCTTCCCCATGGTCAAACGATCAACTCTGAAGTGTATTGTGCTACTCTTCAGAAATTGAAGAAACGACTTCAGCGTGTTCGTAGGCACAAAAATCAGAACGAACTTCTCCTTCTTCATGACAACGCAAGACCTCACACAAGTCTTCGCACCCGAGAGGAGCTCACAAAACTTCAGTGGACTGTTCTTCCTCATGCACCCTACAGCCCCGATCTCGCACCGTCGGATTTCCATATGTTTGGCCCAATGAAGGACGCAATCCGTGGGACGCACTACGCGGATGATGAAGAAGTTATTGATGCAGTACGACGGTGGCTCCGACATCGACCAGTGGAATGGTACCGTGCAGGCATACAGGCCCTCATTTCAAGGTGGCGTAAGGCCGTAGCATTGAATGGAGATTACATTGAAAAATAGTGTTGTGTAGCTAAAAGATTGGGGAATAACCTGGTGTATTTCAATGCTGAATAAAACAACCCCTGTTTCAGAAAAAAAATGTGTTGCATTACTTATTGAACTGCCCTCGTAGATCTCGCCGCGACGAAAAACGTCTTTGCTTTAATGACTTCCATCCCAACTCGCGTATCATATCTGCCACACTCTATCCCCTATTACGTGATAATACAAAACGAGCTGCCCTTTTTTGCACCCTTTCGATGTCCTCCGTCAATCCCACCTGGTAAGGATCCCACACCGCGCAGCAATATTCTAACAGAGGACGAACGAGTGTAGTGTAAGCTGTCTCTTTAGTGGACTTGTTGCATCTTCTAAGTGTCCTGCCAATGAAACGCAACCTTTGGCTCGCCTTCCCCACAATATTATCTATGTGGTCTTTCCAACTGAAGTTGTTCGTAATTTTAACACCCAGGTACTTAGTTGAATTGACAACCTTGAGAATTGTACTATTTATCGAGTAATCGAATTCCAGCGGAATTCTTTTGGAACTCATGTGGATCACCTCACACTTTTCGTTATTTAGCGTCAACTGACACCTGCCGCACCATACAGCAATCTTTTCTAAATCGATTTGCAACTGATACTGGTCTTCGGATGACCTTACTAGACGGTAAATTACAGCATCATCTGCGAACAACCTAAGAGAACTGCTCAGATTGTCACCCAGGTCATTTATATAGATCAGGAACAGCAGAGGTCCCAGGACGCTTCCCTGGGGAACACCTGATATCACTTGAGTTTTACTCGATGATTTGCCGTCTATTACTACGAACTGCGACCTTCCTGACAGGAAATCAGGAATCCAGTCGCACAACTGAGACGATACCCTACAGGCCCGCAGTTTGATTAGAAGTCGCTTGTGAGGAACGGTGTCAAAAGCTTTCCGGAAATCCAGAAATACGGAATCAACCTGTCGATAGCGGCCATTACTTCGTGCGAATAAAGAGCTAGCTGCGTTGCACAAGAACGATGTTTTCTGAAACCATGCTGATTACGTATCAGTAGATCGTTCCTTTCGAGGTGATTCATAATGTTTGAATACAGTATATCCTCCAAAACCCTACTGCAAACCGACGTCAATGATATAGGTCTGTAGTTCGATGGATTACTCCTACTACCCTTCTTAAACACTGGTGCGACCTGCGGAATTTTCCACTCTTTAGGCACAGATCTATCGGTGAGCGAGCGGTTGTATATGATTGCTAAGTAGGGAGCTATTGTATCAGCGTATTCTGAAAGGAACCTAATTGGTATACAATCTGGACCTGAAGACTTGCCCGTATCAAGCGATTTGAGTTGCTTCGCAACCCCTAAGGTATCTACTTCTAAGAAACTCATGCTAGCAGCTGTTCGTGTTTCAAATTCTGGAATATTCCATTCGTCTTCCCTGGTGAAGGAATTTCGGAAAACTGCGTTCAATAACTCCGCTTTAGCGGCACAGTCGTCGGTAATAGTACCATCAGCACTGCGCAGCGAAGGTATTGACTGCGTCTTGCCGCTTGTGTACTTTACATACGACCAGAATTTTTTCGGATTTTCTACCAAATTTCGAGACAATGTTTCGTTGTGGAACCTATTAAAGGTATCTCGCATTGAAGTCCGTGCCAAATTTCGCGCGTCTGTAAATTTTAGCCAGTCTTCGGGATTTCGCGTTCTTCTGAACTTCGCATGCTTTTTCCGTTGCCTCTGCAACAGCGTTCGGACCTGTTTTGTGTAACATGGGGGATCAGTTCCATCTCTTACCAATTTATGAGGTATGAATCTCTCAATTGCTGTTGCTACTATATCTTTGAATTTGGGCCACATCTCGTCTACATTTGCATAGTCAGTTCGGAAGGAATGGAGATTGTCTCTTAGGAAGGCTTCTAGTGACACTTTATCCGCTTTTTTAAATAAAATTATTTTGCCTTTGTTTCTGGTGGATTTGGAAGAAACGGTATTGAGCCTAGCTACAACGACCTTGTGATCACTAATCCCTGTATCAGTCATGATGCTCTCTATCAGCCCTGGATTGTTTGTGGCTAAGAGGTCAAGTGTGTTTTCGCAACCATTTACAATTCGCGTGGGTTCGTGTACTAACTGCTCGAAATAATTTTCGGAGAAAACATTTAGGACAATCTTGGAAAATGTTTTCTGCCTACCACCGGTTTTGAACAAGTATTTTTGCCAACATATCGAGGGAAGGTTGAAGTCCCCACCAACTATAACCGTATGAGTGGGGTATTTATTTGTTACGAGACTCAAATTTTCTCTGAACTGTTCAGCAACTATATCATCGGAGTCTGGGGGTTGGTAGAAGGAGCCAATTATTAACTTAGTTCGGCTGTTAAGTATAACCTCCACCCATACCAATTCGCTCGGAGTATCTACTTCGACTTCACTACAAGATAAACCACTACTGACAGACACAAACACTCCACCACCAATTCTGCCTAATCTATCTTTCCTGAACACCGTCTGAGACTTCGTAAAAATTTCTGTAGAACTTATTTCAGGCTTTAGCCAGCTTTCTGTACCTATAACGATTTCAGCTTCTGTGCTTTCTATTAGCGCTTGAAGCTCAGGGACTTTCCCAGCACAACTACAACAATTTACAATTACAATTCCGACTGTTCCTTGATCCAAGCACGTCCTGTATTTGCCATGCACCCTTTGAGATTGCAGCCCATCCCGTACTTTCCCGAGGCCTTCTAACCTAAAAAACCGCCCAGTCAACGCCACACAGCCTCCGCTACCCGTGTAGCCGCCAGCTGAGTGTAGTGAACTCCTGACCTATTCAGAGGAACCCGAAACCCCACCACCCTATGGCGCAAGTCAAGGAATCTGCAGCCAACACGGTCGCAAAACCGTCTGAGCCTCTGATTCAGACCCTCCACCCGGCTCTGCACCAAAGGTCCGCAGTCGGTTCTGTCAACGATGCTGCAGATGGTGAGCTCTGCCTTCATCTCGTAAGCAAGACCGGCAACCTTCACCAAATCAGATAGCCGCTGGAATCCAGAGAGGATTTCCTCAGATCCAAAGCGACACACGTCATTAGTGCCGACATGTGCCACCACCTGCAGCTGGCTGCACCCTGTGCTCTTCATGGCATCTGGAAGGACCCTTTCCACATCAGGAATGACTCCACCCGGAATGCACACGGAGTGCACACTGCATTTCTTCCCCTCCTTGATTGCAAGTGCTATTAAAAAACTGTTCTATTTTAAAAATGGTCAATCGGTTGTCTTAACTGACATCAGTATTGTAAAGAGTGGCAAACGACGCTTCTGTCAAGCAGGCAAAAATAATTGTTTAAACAATACTTAAAGATAATCTGTTTTCGTTTATCGTGAGCACACTTGCGCAAGAATGCTGGCTTATTTATTTATGAACCAACTATTACTTAAGCACTGCGACTAGGCACGGCTATGCTTAAAGAGAATAGATCGATGCAGTCATGAGGTCGACCGTACACTTCTGCTTTCATATCCCACAGCAAATTCGCTGCAAATAATAACCAGTAGCTGTGATCCCTCAGTCAAACAGTCTATGCATTGGCAAGAATTGCTAGTTAATAAAATACACAAAAATATAAAATAAAAGATAGACGAATAGTTCAATAAAAACGGTTCTGTTCTAATGTCTGTAATTGAAGATGTCGACAGACAATAATTTTGAATAATGTTTATTCAAGAAAGGACACCTCAAATAAACGGGAATTGGTCTTTCGATATTCAGTTAAAATACAGGCAGAAAATACCCTTACCAAATGCAGTTAAGTTAAGATTAGAGTGTTAGGAGAATGGAAACAAAACCCTCAAACCAAAAATTCATCGAAGATACTTGAAAACTAAGTCCATTTCGTAATCACAATACACGAAATATTCACCTGTTCGAAGTTCAGAGTTCAGAATTCAACAAGGTTATTTGCAAATTGGTATACACGTTACAAAGAATAGTCATCCATACTCCGTCTGTCCTCAGTTCAAGCAGAAAAAGGTAGACTCCTACACTGGGGCACATTCAGATCTCTCGAAATATAAAGTCTCTTCAGAAGTTAGAGTACGACAGCGGCCGTCCACGTACAGAATCAAACACCTATGCGACCGAATCATGCACGTTATATCAGGCAGGTCTACCTTCTTCAAGAAGTCGACATGAAGTGTCCAGAATAGCTCCCTAGAGCTCTTCACTTGAAAATTTCCAGCTTTCACTTGAGTCCAGCAGTGTTCCGCCACCTCCGTTCTCAATTGGCTGAAGGCTGTCCCCTCAAAAAATACATCGTTCTTAAGCCCTACAGACATGATTTGATTCAAGATGACCACTTCCCGGAATAAACTCATGTATTATGACAATTTTTAAGTAACGAAATGTCAGCCTCAGATCATTTACAATAAATATAAGTAATAGTTGGTTCATAAATAAATAAGCCAGCATTCTTGCGCAGGTGTGCTCACGATAAACGATAACAGATTATCTTTAAGTATTGTTTAAACAATTATTTATGCCTGCTTGACAGAAGCGTCGTTTGCCACTCTTTACAATACTGATGTCAGCTAAGACAACCGATTGACCACTTTTAAAATAGAACAGTTTTTTAATAGCACTTGCAATCAACATTTAAATAAAGTTACTGACAAAACAGTAAACTACTCATTACATAAAACAAAAGCATGACAACGAGGTACTGATGCTGTATTCATTAGCTGTTTAAATCTGGAGAGTATAATGTTCTGACAAACATTTGCACAATGAAAAAAATATAAAAGACGTCGTGAATCAATAAATAAAATAGATATAGATATGTAGCTTTCAGGCGTGATAGCTATAGTGCAATACAATCTTCTGAGATTATGTTTGTTGAAAATCGGATGAAGTGATTAAAAGCTGTTAATTCAGAGAGGGTCAGTGTGAAAATGTTTCTTCGCTGTGACAAACTTCTATAGTTTTACAGATACTGGAATGTTGTTATGGCACTGGCTGCGCCTCATTTTTCTGAGATCGCACATGTATTCAGGTTTGCAGTAATATTTGATGTGAGTTATTATCGAGTCTCAAATAACTGTAACTCGGTCATCTTTAAGGGTGTCTGACACGCCATTTCCTGGAGCATATTCTGCACAACGGCAATGCGAGCATCAGGCGTCCAAAGTCCGAGCTCTGGGATTTACCTGTTCGCAGCGTCTCGCTCATTGGCTCTGCACCTGAGCCCACCTGGGCGGTCACCTAGGCGGAAGCCGGAACTGCCGTGGCGCGCCCTCAGACCTGGACCCGCTAGCGTTCTGCCGCACAACTCCACAAGACCCCATACCAGCTTTAGGCGGCCGTTTATCTCGCCTACATACTCGTAACGTTACAGCTTCTGGCGATCTTTCTTGTTTCACGTATAGTCCAACCTGTTAAGTGTCACAGCCAGACGACCTATACTCAAGTACCAGTCGAATGAGGATTCTTAAGTTAACCCATTTCCAACTGCATTTCCTGAGGATTCTTCCGATAAATCACAGTCTGTCTGTCATCTGTTTGTCCTACCATTGGTTTTATGTGGTGGACCCAACATAAGTCCCATATATTTAATGGATATGACTGCTTCCAGTGACTTTTCGACAATTACACTCCTGGAAATTGAAATAAGAACACCGTGAATTCATTGTCCCAGGAAGGGGAAACTTTATTGACACATTCCTGGGGTCAGATACATCACATGATCACACTGACAGAACCACAGGCACATAGACACAGGCAACAGAGCATGCACAATGTCGGCACTAATACAGTGTATATCCACCTTTCGCAGCAATGCAGGCTGCTATTCTCCCATGGAGACGATCGTAGAGATGCTGGATGTAGTCCTGTGGAACGGCTTGCCATGCCATTTCCACCTGGCGCCTCAGTTGGACCAGCGTTCGTGCTGGACGTGCAGACCGCGTGAGACGACGCTTCATCCAGTCCCAAACATGCTCAATGGGGGACAGATCCGGGGATCTTGCTGGCCAGGGTAGTTGACTTACACCTTCTAGAGCACGTTGGGTGGCACGGGATACATGCGGACGTGCATTGTCCTGTTGGAACAGCAAGTTCCCTTGCCGGTCTAGGAATGGTAGAACGATGGGTTCGATGACGGTTTGGATGTACCGTGCACTATTCAGTGTCCCCTCTACGATCACCAGTGGTGTACGGCCAGTGTAGGAGATCGCTCCCCACACCGTGATGCCGGGTGTTGGCCCTGTGTGCCTCGGTCGTATGCAGTCCTGATTGTGGCGCTCACCTGCACGGCGCCAAACACGCATACGACCATCATTGGCACCAAGGCAGAAGCGACTCTCATCGCTGAAGACGACACGTCTCCATTCGTCCCTCCATTCACGCCTGTCGCGACACCACTGGAGGCGGGCTGCACGATGTTGGGGCGTGAGCGGAAGACGGCCTAACGGTGTGCGGGACCGTAGCCCAGCTTCATGGAGACGGTTGCGAATGGTCCTCGCCGATACCCCAGGAGCAACAGTGTCCCTAATTTGCTGGGAAGTGGCGGTGCGGTCCCCTACGGCACTGCGTAGGATCCTACGGTCTTGGCGTGCATCCGTGCGTCGCTGCGGTCCGGTCCCAGGTCGACGGGCACGTGCACCTTCCGCCGACCACTGGCGACAACATCGATGTACTGTGGAGACCTCACGCCCCACGTGTTGAGCAATTCGGCGGTACGTCCACCCGGCCTCCCGCATGCCCACTATACGCCCTCGCTCAAAGTCCGTCAACTGCACATACGGTTCACGTCCACGCTGTCGCGGCATGCTACCAGTGTTAAAGACTGCGATGGAGCTCCGTATGCCACGGCAAACTGGCTGACACTGACGGCGGCGGTGCACAAATGCTGCGCAGCTAGCGCCATTCGACGGCCAACACCGCGGTTCCTGGTGTGTCCGCTGTGCCGTGCGTGTGATCATTGCTTGTACAGCTCTCTCGCAGTGTCCGGAGCAAGTATGGTGGGTCTGACACACCGGTGTCAATGTGTTCTTTTTTCCATTTCCAGGAGTGTATGATCAGACAATCATGGTCCATTCTGCCTATTTATGCACACCGTATGAGATATGATAAAAAAGTAACGGGTATTTTTGTTTTTATTTAAGTATCTTTATTTATTCTCCAACATAAGCTTTGCCCCTTCAGAGTAATACCCCTCAGATAGAACATACTTATGCCAACGCGTATTGCAATCTTGGAAGCATTTCTGGAACTAATTTTTCGTTATGGTGTTCAGCCCTGTTAGCAATTCTGTTTTTATCTCATCAGTGGTGGCGAAACGACGACCTTATATGGTTATCATCAGCCTCAGGAATAGAAAGAAGTCGCAGGGGGCCATGTTCGGCGAACACTGTGGCTGAGGCAAAGGAGACGGTTTTGTTTTTTGCAAAAAAAGATAACGAACAAGTATTGAGGTGCGAGTGGGAGCATTAACGTGATACACTTTCAACGAGTGGATTTGCCACAATTGTGGTCGTTTTCTTTAGATTGCTTCACGCAAACAGCGTGTTACTTGAAGGCAGTATTATCCCACTGTAATCAAAGAAACAGTGAGAAAGATATCTTTACAGGGTATGCCAGGATAGTCCCAGCGAATTCCGTGGTAGGAATGTGTTAACGATTTTTCACTCTTCCGTGTTTTATCCCACTTTACATCCTTGAACGATCTCGGTGATGCGATTTTCGCTGAGAATGTCTTTATTAAGTATGAACTGTCTATGCGCATGATCATAGAAACCCTGAGCGTCTTCAATGACATTCATACCTTGAGATGCCATTGTGGAATTCTCTGGGTATGACGCAGCAGCTGTTCATTTACACAGCTCTTTGCACAACGCCGTTGAGCGGGCAGTGGTTAATCACACGGTCATGTAGAACTAGACCATATGCTGCAGTGTGTTCTGGGAATTTGCTGAAGATTCAAGTTCAAGGCTTAATTACCTCGTTCAGTTTTGAGCAGTCTATTATGATGATCGGTAATAGCTTCTCTAATTTCCGTGGACTGAGTAGACAACCTCATTCTTCTTCAGCTCTTTCATAGTAAGATGTACGAAACCTCAAATACATGTCATTTGCTAGACTGTACACATTTTCATCCTACTGCAGGTGTAAATCGTCATATGGTTAGAATTATGGATTCAGGTACATTCTAGCATTAGTTGACCTGCAATTTTCGAATACAATGGGATAATTTGCTAGATTCCCTCTTATATCAGTCTGAAACGCAAATAGGATGAATCTAGGCGTCTCTAGCTGTGAAAAGGGCTTTGTCTGTTTGCAGTCGGTAGCATTGGGCACTCGAAAACCTCTCAAAAGCGGAAAATTAGTGGTAGATATGTACCGGAAAGCAGAAATTTTCAAAGTTTCAATTGGTCCTCGTCTGATACACTGATGTGAGGCATTTTCCATATTATCTTACTGACTGTGTTCGTATTTTCCTCTTGAGCTCCTTGGATTATGAATTGTTATCTGTCGCACACCATACCAGAATGAGTTCCTATTTAGCATTCGTAATAATCTGCTTCATGTCTTCAAAGTAGCCCTTATGCATTTTTAGAGGTATGCATGCAGTAAATCGTTTGTAGTCTGCAACTGTTCTATCCACCGGATCGCTCTGAACCATCCCGCATTTTCTAAACCATTCAAATCCGTGTGTGATGGAGAGACGTATGTTTTAAGGGTTGATGCTATGCAGATATCGCGGGTGCGGTCGACCACACAGCCATTGAGTTCATAGCGTATCTCTTGGAACAAGAATGCTTAAGCCTTACCTGTAAGCTTTGATCCCACTGTAGCGTTGCCGTCGGCTTTCCTGAATGACACCTCCAAATGTATGAAATTCTAGCGTGGAACTGTCAGAGCTTCTTGGTGCTGAACGACAATCCTAATTTCATCATTCTTGTTAACTGTGGTTGAAGCATGAGGTTTATGTGAGAAGTATTCCTGACATATAATTGGTTTATCATAGCTTGCTGTATGTAACTTCGGGGGCTGACATCTAGCGGCCTACCCGGGAGACACACATGCATCTGTCACTGCCTGCCGTTATTAATGGAAAGGTGATGTGGAAATCTCAGCTTTCTAGCAGGCATATTTTCGGAGATAGAAAAATTTACTTTAAAGTTAGAAAAACTACACTTAAGAAAGGAAATTCACCTGGGAACATTTATGAATTGTTTTTAGTTGTCAATTGAAATACTCACCTGAAGTATCAGGGTATAGAGTTATTTAACTGAAATTTAATTTAAAAAATTTCAAATACCTTACAAATTTCATAGTATAAAATCTAGAATAACTTCAGAAATAACTAATAAAAATCAGTATTTATTTATTATGTGTTATGTGAGTCTGTAAGGAAATGTGAGTGTGTATGTGGGACATTCGTCAAATTTCAATATTGTATTATATACCGTCTTAAGTAACCTGCAAAAGTTACACAAGCCTGTCGTTGAAAAATGATCCTAGGGGATTTACCCACTTCTACTAATGACGTATGTCTAGGTGTGATTGCTATTGTAACGGAGCAGCCAGAAAGTCAGCTGGAGTAAAATCTGTATCTAAAAAATATTTCCAGAATTATTGTCTTTTCGTTTTCGTTTATTAAACATTACTTTAATATATGTATGTCAGATTGACGCAAATGCGACTTTGAATAAGGATTGGTGCTGGCCAGTTTTGGCGCGAGTATGATCATGAGCGAGTATTCTGATTGGCCGTCAGTATGATCACCCAATCAGAATTGAGACAGTTCCCGCTCGTTACCTGATAGTTATACTGGGAGTCTTGAAGAAGGGAGTCGCTCGCTAGCTTTGAACGGGAATGGTCATGTTACTGGTGCCAGTAAAAATAATGTGTAAGATGAAGAATTACTTAGTGTTTGAGTTATTGGTGAGCCAAATCGATTTTTGTTGAGGACTGCTTGGCAAAATTTCAGAGGTTTTGACTAAATCTTTTGGACAGATATTTGCATGTGAAATATTTTCCTCCATAGTATCCACGTGGTACGTTTCAGTATTCGACTACTGAGCAATTTTGGTGAGCAGTTTCTTTTTTAGAAATCCATAAGAAGGACCGAATGCAATAACTCATATCAGTGGTGAAATTAATGACGGTGAAAACGTTGTTTAATTTGAGTCGGATTTGGACAGATTTCTGGCTGCTGTGCATGTGAAATGTGTGTATGAATCGTGAACTGGAAGGAAATAGTCAATAGTTTAAATGTGGACTGATAGTATCTTTTCTTTGGTTATCAAGGACAAAATAAACATTACTGTGTGGAAATCTCGGACAGTATTTTCCAGAAGCGAATCCATTTTTTTACTGCCCGATAAAATTGGATGACAGTATTTCTACAGAACTTTTTTTCATAACTAGAGTTGCGTGGCCTCAGTAAATGTAGACATTACGTGGTGTTTTTATCAATGCTGCTTTTACATCATCTTGTAAGTATCTGCATTGTCGATTGAAGGGACATTGAACAGACGCCGTTCTGAGGTAGGTGAATTTTAATTTGCAGCCTGCACAGTGACAACGACGAATAGAGACGAGAAATTAAACCCCGACCCGACGCAACTGGTTTAAGAAACTTGTAGTTCGCTCGTGTTACCACTTTGCGGTTTGGAAGCAAAGTGACGTGGTATGGATTGCACGCACTGGTTTTACACAGTACGTCCATTCTGTCTTATATGTAACCGTACAGTGGTTTCCTAGCCACGAAACTCAACAAGTTGATTATTCTTTTCCACAGTACACAACTCTGAATACTCCATTGTCCGAACTGTCACTGGAAGATATATTGCATTGGTGGGATCTCAACAATCTTACACCCCATTGCAACTGAGGGGGAGAATCATTAAATAGTATGAATCTGACTTTCGTTGAGATATGAGTTCGTTGCAACGTTATACTCGACTCGGATTGTGCTAACAGTCAGTATGTCCATAGTCTGATCTGACTTGTATAATTTACTATCATCCTTTTTCAAAATCTATCCATTTGTTAAACCCAATAGGCGCCCTATTGAACCTTTCTGGTTAAAGTCAGTTGTTGCATTCACAGTCCTGAGTTCAGATTTAAGTGTACTGATGTTTGCACGTAGCTCAATACCTTTTCCGAACTGTTTAAAGACTTCGTTGAAGTCTTCGATGTCGTATGCATTACGTTCTAGTCCCACAATGTTTTTATCACCATTAATATAGAGATGCAGTTTGATGTTAGCCTCGGTGATATTTGGGATGTTGTACGTCTGCAGTCCAATCAGTGCAATACTCCATTCACCAATGCTCAAATCAATTCGTTGGAAATAATTTGTTTGTAATACAGATAACAGTTCTTTTAAAGTCAAAGTTGACGACATTGCATCTTACAACTGTACTGGGCACTACACACTGAAGTTTGAATAGTTCGACTCGAGCCCTCACGAGCTATGGTACGAAAAAATATATAATTGTTACACTCAGCTTAATTGAGTTGCCCTGAGATGTGGCTGGTCTCAATGTTTGGCTTCGTTTTTCGTCATAGGGTGCCAGCTCACAACTGCCGTATGCTCAATTTTTAAGCTGAAAAAAAATTGGAATTTGTGGTAAGTTCTATGGGACCAAACTGCTGAGGTCATCGGTCCCTAGGCTTACACAGTTCTTAATCTAGCTTCAACTAACGTACGCCAAGGACAACACACACACCCATGCTCTAGGGAGGACTCGAACCTCCGACAGGGGGAGCAGCGTGAACCGTGGCAACTCACCCTAGACAGCACGGCTACCCTGCGCGGCATATTAAGCTGAAATAAAATATATCAAAATATTGCAGACGTGAATTGTGGTGAAATTTAAAATATTGAGTCACTCACGTTGATTTATAATTTGAACAAGTAGTTTATTTTTCTTGAATATATTGAGTAAACACTTAAAATTCAGTCTGAGGGGCTTTTACGTAAGGGCGGCCGTTAATAAGTGACGCTACACCACTTCACTATAAAAATCACATATCGCCATCATGGAACTTGACAGTCTGTTCACAATTCACAAAATAGACTCTTGTCTGCTGTCCTAAACCGCTGTATTGCTCTCCGCTTTCGAACGTCGCTACATATATACTTGTCCCTGAATGTGGCTACCAACCCACTACTACACTCAGGTGGGTGGCACATCCGGTTCTTAGCGTCGCTCAAAACCAACTGCCCTCAAAGATGGCCACCCTATCCACCCTCGAAGCGACTGCATAACTCAAAACAATGTTTTACAAAAATTACTAGTATTCTAAAACAACACAAAAACACATACGATACATTGAAAAATATGGAAACTTCCCGGGCAATAACAAATTAAGGTTCAGTTTCCTGTATCTGCCACGGTTTTTTCACAAATAATGCTCTTGTGGCGTGATATTCCTTTTCCCTGATTTTTGATACTAAACATAAAAAACAAATAAAAACACATACTTAACTACTCATCTACCTCTTTAAACTTTAGAATGCCGCCGCTAGTTTCGTCTCTTTAAATTTATTTATTACCAAAAATCCGTTTCTCTCAGTCGAATCCCATATTCCGACCTTCTGTTCAAAAATGGTAGATGTTTTGCTAAATCGTCTATGATTGCTCGATGCAGTTCCACTAGCCGCATCCGTGGACACTTTGTTTATATTAATTGGCCAAAGCATTGGCGAGATATTAGATTTTGAACTTTCATAAATTTACAATTTTTAAGACGACAATAACTTTTAAACTATTAACTATTTTTGTGGCATGTCTAGATAATTTAATTTCACATATTTTTCTGTCCATGTTTGCCAACTCGCACCCCCGTGTCACACTTAGTTCGGTTTTTATCAATTTTCTCTGGCATATAAATTTCTCCAAGCGCACTAACACGGTCATGTGCGCTCCTGCCAAGCGTCCGCTGGGATTTTTCCAAGGCCGTGTAAACGCTAGCCACTTGCCACGGCCCCATAACAACCGCCGGCCACGTGTTCTGCGGCGGGAAACTGCCGCTCTAAACTCCCACCACAGCTTGTACGCTCACAACCTGAACCTCAACTGATGAAGGAATGTTTAAAGCTCTTCGTTACATATTCTTCTTCTTCTTCTTCTTCTTCTTCGTTAATGTCAAGAGAAATATGACGCATAGATGTCCGAAAAGGTGATTATTAAAGTCCTGAAAGCGCCAAAAATTGTAGAAGCGTCGTCTTCTGCAAGTGAAGTATCGTTGTAATTCTTCTGGCGCTAGCAGGTCACCAAATGGGTCGAAACAGTAGCCGGTATTTGCATTTTTCATGTGACAGCTAGTGGGTGCCTGGACCTCCAGCAACATCTAAATTCACAACACCACATTCATCAGTTTTTCACATAGTCTTCGGTAATGTATCCCTCATAAACACACCACAGAATTGTAGAATCTAGAATTTTTTGCTAGCAAACTTAAGAGGATCAGTATTTGTGAGCGGCCGATCTGGTAGGACTGCTAACGATTTTTTTAAAATGATTAGACCAAGTCATTTCCTGTGCGGTTTCAGGAATAGTTCTTTTCTGATGGCTGCAGCTTCCATCATGTGGTTATGCCTTCTTTCTTCTTCTAACTCCACTTGTGAGATTTGCGCGTTCTTGAATGTTCGAGCAATAGTTGCGGCTCCACCAGTGAGACACCTACAGCTGAGAGAGCGGAGAAGGTTGGGATGAGGAATGGAAACGTCTTGGGTAGTGGAAGAACTCGAGGTGCTTTAACCAATCCTCTTCATCTTCCTGCACCCTTCTGCTTCATAGCGTTTTTAGCTACATACATCGTTGTCAGGATACTGTTCTTCAAACGGCTTTGCTTCCCACCCATCTTCTGCTGCTTCTTCCTTAGTGCGCAACGTGCAGCCTTCATAACTCACTTGAAATTCATCTCTCCTAAACCCAACTTCATTTTTCCATGCATGGTTTTACCAACTGCGATTGCTGCAATACGTTGTTCTATACCAATATACTTCCTTCTGCATATCTCCTTAGCCTTGTCAGCGAAAATCTTGTCTGCAATACGACGACTTGAGAGATCTTTATTTGAGGCATATGCAATACAGTGTTCCATACACTCTTCGTCAAGCAGATTAATCCCATTATCACCTTGTGCCAAGCTTTCTTGAAGTTTTGTTCCATGTCCACAGTAGTTATATCCAGAAATTTGTAATTCCGCTGGAAATTTGTTCATATGGTTCAAATGGCTCTAAGCACTATGGGACTTAACATCTGAGGTCATCAGTCCCCTAGACTTAGAACTACGTAAACCTAACTAACCTAAGAACATCACACTCATACATGCCCGAGGCAGGATTCGAACCTGCGACCGTAGCAGCAGCGCGGTTCTGGACTGAAGCGCCTGAAACCGCTCGGTCACAGCGGCCGGCGCTGGAAATTTGTCTAGATTACCAGCACCATTTCTAATGCTTGTCCTAGCACACATTTTATGCTACTGCGGTGGTTGTGGAATGTGCATGTCATTATACAGCAAATCGTTTGCATCAATCCAGCCGTTTTATGCTGCAGGAAATCCAAGCCGTTTGACTAGTGCTCTGTTTCCGTGACATCTTATGAATCTCTTCACGAGAAACACAGTAGGTTCCGCGCTTTTCTGCTACTCCTCGGTGTAGAATCAACCTGCAATTTCTTTACTTTTACTATTCTTCAAGATATAAGTTCTTGGATTCGTTCTTTGCACCTTTGAAACTGTAAATATATCTGTAACTAGTTTGGTACGTATGATTGCTGCCACATGTATGGCTGTATACCCAGCATGTACGGTCTTCCCATGCTGACGTCGAATGTTCTATGTATAACGGATAATTACTTTGTCAATGGCAACACCACCGTGTAGTTTTGTTTTTACTGAGAGCTGCCTGACAAATTCCGTAACCGGCTTAAAAGTCTCTCTTAGTATTTGCTGTCGATCCATATGTCACAACCATTGCAACCTCGAACGGCTTTCCGCGCCTGGACGACTTTCTGCTTCGTTGACATCTCGATTTACTGTATATTAATCAGACGTCTCTGCAGCTTAAGGCTTTATGTATCCGCTCTTGTTCCTCTTATTATGTGCCGGCTCCCCCTTCTCAATAACAAGGGCCTCTACATCTACATTCCCCTCAATAGCCTCAGACCTTTCCGTTAAGTCGGTTATTTCCTGATCGATTTCATTAACTAACTCATTTAATGCGTTGATCATTCTCAGAAGAGACTGGTAATACGTCTCTAGCTCCTTGCGCATACCTCCAACTTTATGCACGATAGTCCGAATTTTCGCATCAATGTACAAGTGAATGTTCTGTCTATGTGCACCCATTCTCTCAGGTTGAGAGCCAGAGATGTGCGCAAATTTGTCCATGGTGCAGCGTATGCTGATGTACTCACCTCTCTTACCGGACTATATACACAGAAACTCTTGGAGGTTTCGCTTATACCTATTACCATTCAGCTTTCTTGTTTTATCAATAACGAGAAACCCAAACAGTGAATGATTCCAGCAATCGACGCATATATTTACAAAGTTATTGAACGACCAGTCAGTTCCTGTCTGTGCTTGGTAGATGTGTTTTACATTCACATTATCCTGTTTGAAGGCTATAATAAGGTTTGCGTTATCCCTAACCAATTATTTCGTGATTGTAGAATATGTCTGGTTTAGGTAAAATATATCAGCACCTATATGACAACCGAAAGAGAAATAATTATTAGCTTACAGTAATTTTCAATTGCTTTGCATAATTATAAAACTTAGATCAATGTAACATTAATATTTACTTGAAGGAATGCTACTAAGCCTTAAATTACATAAAAACTGTTCAACACAATAATTTGTAACAGGCAGAATTAACTAACTTTTGTCCATTCTTGGTTCTACTTGTGAAAAGTTACATTCGATGTCTTCTGGAGTAAAGCTGCTGCATGGAACCTCTAAAGTCAGTGAAAAAAAAATTAAGTTTTTCTTCTTCTTTCCATTGCATGCCGAATCTTAAAGTGAGCAGTTTTTTCACATCTGCTCTTTTCTCTTCGTTTATCATGTTTGACAACGTTAGTAGAGGTCTTTCAGTAGCAAAGAACATCTTATATCCACGTTTTGCCAGTGTTGTGAATGGTTTAATAGGATCATCGAAGTGATAATGAATTTCTGTTTTAAATTTTATATCCTGATCGCTGACACACTTCAGTTTTGACTTTTTCAAAATTATTCTTTTGATTTCACTGATACCATCTATCTTTTTCCAATCCTTTGAGAGTTCTTTATAGTTCTTAAACTCCCAGTCTTTTCCAATTACCCGTGTTTCCACAACTTCAATATTTATCGGTACATGCTTGTCTGGATTCAAAATTTCTGAAATTTGGCGCAGTGTTCTCTCAACTAGTCCAAAGGCCCTGTCTGCTGATAAAAAGGACTGCCCACGAACTGGAAAATACAGATACTCATCACTTATATGTAATGGAGAACTTATAAGAAGCCAGAATGCAATAGCATGAATCAGATGTTGATTTTTATTCTGGCCACCACACCAATCAGCAATGTCTGTGAGATGTGGTAGTCCAGTCAAGGCATTCAATTTCTCCTAGCCCTCTTCCAGCTTTAGCTTCATTCCATACATAGAAACACAGTGTGTGGTTTCTATATTTATTACACAGAAGCTATAAAATGCAGTTTGTTGGGCGTAATATGCCTCTCTAATATTCAGTTTTGGGAGAGGCTGGACTTGCTGCAGGTCAAATGCAAAGGTTTTACTTCCATGTGGTAACTGATTCAATAATTTATGAAAAGTTGGAGCTTTCAGCCTCTGAGCATGAAGTTCAGTCATTAACTTCTTCTTTCGATTTGTATCTACAGAACTTTGAATTTCATACCCCATTCTAAGGCAATAACTGCGTCTATCACCAGCAGGGGAATCAAAGACCAAATTGAGTTTGGAGCTGATAATTATTGACTTTGAGATCAGTTGCTGCTGAGTCGTTGTATAATTTTAAGAGCTCATTTATATTTAGTTCACATGAGGGATATAGTCTTTGGCTTTTTTTCCTATTGTAATGACTTTCAGTGGCTTTCAGTTCTGATAAAAATTCTACCACATGCTTTCTTTTAGTTTCATACTTTACAATCCTATAATCACCCCCTATTTTATCAGTTAATCGTCTCCCAGATACAATTCCTTTCGCAATGGTGTTTAATCCGGTTTGTCCAATACCAAAGAGTTTCCAAAAAAATACAGTACATACAGGAACTTTCTCACCCCCTGATTTCACCTGCAATTTACAAAAACCCATGTTAACATGAGATAGTTACTTCACTTTGTGAAATAATAATGTTCTTTGTTTAGATTAACATCTTGGAACATTAAAGGCATTTCCTGCTTAGTATTGGTACAAAGATACACTTCTTTAAGAAGAAAAATTAAAATGAAAAACAGTGCGAATCTGTATTAAATCCGCAAATTACAGGATATTTCACTGAGACAGCTGTTGGTTTCACTTTGGCACTTTCTCCGCGAATGCACTGACGCTTTGGACTGCTTATCCAGAAGATATTATAGTTTTTGATCTTCATGTTTTTTATTTGGTGCAGAAAACACATTTCTTTTGAGTCTACATAGAACGTTCATTGAGACAGAGCAACAATTAAAACGACTCCTCTCTGTTGGCAGCGGACCGATGACCGTAGCAGTCTGGTCCCTTCAATCCCACAAACCAACGATCTGTTGGCAGGGAGGGTCAAATTTCATTAAAGGAGGATCTTTACCACGATATCTATGGCAAAAAAGAATAAGAAAGTGCTATAATAAGAAGATATAAAGGGAAGATTTACCTGATTTCAGTTACCACTTCTCTTTTTGATTTCTTCTTCATTCTTTCTTTTATTCCACGATCCTTACAATTTTCCCCTACAGCCACCCTTTCCTCTTCTAAATCCATTAGACGCAGTACACACAAAACACAACAGAATACTGCTGCTATGCAGTATTAACGATAACGATTTTGCTAAAATGTTGTCAAACAATACCAGAAATCAACAACGCTGACTAAAGCTTTGAACAGCTGCAAACACTGACAAAAGTTAAAATCGACAGTACTGCCAACGTAGATGAAACAGAAACAAACTGAAATGTAAATGGTGGACATTATACATTCTAATTCAGTCATGCAGACAATATACGATTTGTCTTAACCGCTCATTTTCAGGATACTTTTTCGTAGTTGCAACATACAGGACACTATACATTTTGACTGGTTGCTCCTCCACACACACACATCAAAAAAGTTTTGCATCACATCGGTTCCGTGAGTTCCGGAATCTGAACAGAAAATTGGAAGAGAGATCAACATAAACATCATTTCTGCCCTTTTTATTGCGCATGAAAACCACACATTGTATGTTGTACCACCATACAGCGAGACCTTCAGAGGTGGTGCTTCAGACTGCTGTACACATCAGTACCTCTAAACCCAGTAGCACGTCCTCTCGCATTTATACATGCCTGTATTCGTCGTCGCTTACTATCCACAAGTTCATCAAGGCACTGTTGGTCCCATCCCTCAACGGCGATACACGTAGATCCATCAGAGTGGTTGGTGGGTCACATTGTCCATAAACAGCCCTTTTTCAATCCATCCCAGATATGTCCGATAGGGTTATACCTGGAGAGCATGCTGGCCACTCTAGTAGCGCGATGTCGTTATCCTGAAGGAAGTCATTTACAAGATGTGCACGATGGGGCCGCGAATTGTAGTCTATAAAGACGAATGTCTCGCCAATATGCTGCCAATATGGTTGCACTATCGGTCGGAGGATGATATTCACGTATCGTACAGCCGTTACGGCGCCTTCCATGACCACCAGCCGCGTACGTCGGCCCCACATAATGCCATCCCAAAACAGCAGGTAACCTCCACCTTGCTACACTCGCTGGTCAGTGTGTCTAAGGCGTTTATCCTGACTGGGTTGCCTCCAAAAACGTCTCCAACGATTGTCTTGTTGAAGACATAAGCGACAATCATCGACGAAGAGAACGTGATGCCAATCCTGAGTGGTCCATTCGGCATGTTGTTGGGTCCATCTTTACCGCGCTGCATGGTGTCATGGTTGCAAATATGGAACTCGCCATGGACGTCGAGAGTGAAGTTGCGCATCATGCAGCCTATCGCGCACAGCTTGAGTCGTAACGCGAAGTCCTGTGGCTGCACGAAAAGGGTTCCTCCGAGCCATAATGCGTAGGTAGCGGTCATCCACTGCATTAGTAGCCCTTGGGCTGCCTGAGTGAGGCATCTGATCGACCGTTCCTCTCTCTCTGTATCTCCTCCATGTCCGAACAACAGTGCTTTGGTTCACTCCGAGATGCCTGAACGCTTCCCTTGTTGAGAGCCCTTCCTGGTACAAAGTAACAATGCGGAATCAATCTAACCGCAGTATTGACAGTCTAGGCGTGGTTGAACTACAGACAATACGAGCCGTGTACCTCCTTTCTGGTAGAATGGCTGGAACTGATGGGCTGTTGGACCCCCTCTGTCTAATAGGCGCTGCTCATGCATGATTGTATACATCTTTGAGTGGGTTTAGTGACATCTCTGAAGAATTAAAGGGACTGTGTCTGTGATACAATATCCACAATCAACGTGTATCTTCAGGAGTTGTGGGAACTGGAATGATTCAAGACTTTTCTTGATGTGTATTACTGCATATCAAAAAGCTTTATTTGGGAATTATTGTACAGGCGCAAAGAAGATAAAAAAGAGTCTGATGAATTATTTGAAATACTGCAACTGATATATGACATTTAAATAAATAAGGTTTATATATAATTTCAAACTGTGTTTGTGGTTCATTTCAGACCTCTCTCATTCTAGTCCCAGTAATACACTTAATATCATTATTTTCAATGATGCTCTATAATCACGCAGCAGCAGACAATTGTCTCCAACACCTCTTCACTGGTCATTGCCAGAATGAATAATGACGTTACTTTTCATGGACGTATATATATATATATATATATATATATATATATATATATATATATATATATATATATATATATATATATATATATATATCACAAAAGAAGCTTATTGTACTGCTCCAGCAAGTGGGCTATGTGCGCTACAGTATTCCATATGGTCGCTACAGGTTTGGACATGCTGAAGGTTGCTGCTGGAGCTCTAGAGGTCGGTGCAGATCTTGACAAAATGCTGACTGAGGTTGCTGCAGGTCCAGATGCTCACCCCTACAGGCCTCAACATGTCGAAAACTAAGAGGAGGAAGCGTTACATACAGACTAAGAAACGAAAACAACCAATAATAATAATGTTAACTACAGAAAAAGGTGTGACATGGATTACTTACTTTTCCATTTCTTCCTGTTCTTCAGGGCTGTGCTGGATCCCACTGCTGCTGCTTATGCTTCATGCTTCTTCTTCTCCTGCTGTTGCTCCTGGGTCACTGAGTGAGAGTGTGGCCACATAGATGCTGAGCTCGCCCTGTATCCCCTCTGATGACATCACCAGATACTGCCATCCTATTGACTGAAGCCTGTCACATGACAGGATTAAGTATTCCTACTGATTCCTTCCCTTTTTTTCTGAGCCGTGATCTTGTATTACGTCACGAGAAGGGGTGGGAGGAGGGTTGACAGCGTCATCTGTTGGCAGTTTTTGAACAAGGCTCATTGGTCTCCACAACTCAAGGTGAATATCTATGGTTCATTGTGCAACAGGGCGAAGTTGATGTGGAATGTTAGGCAATTTCAAAAAAGGTAGCCATTTCCATCACAAGCATCTATCTGCATGAGTTCTGAAATGCGTCTCCACGCCATCCCGCTGCATTGCCACAATTTGTCGAAAAATATTCACCACACGCTCATCCACTACCTGTTCTTTCCACTAATTGTGTAGGAGGCTATGGATACAGTCCTCAGCTGTGTGTGGGCATGTAGTACACTTATTAAATTCATCCTTGTTAATCACCAGCATTTCCTCAATGGTACACATGGATGTTTGCGGCAGAGTGGGTGAATGTCTTACATCTTGCACTTCGGAAGACTGACTGGTCTTTTAATAGATGATCTATAGTTACATCAGACACCTATATACGCATGAGTTGTGCCATGTAACGTAGCCCCAGCCTGCAGTGTCTTCGTTATTTGATGAAGTGTCTTCATCTTCCTCATAAATTCACCAAATATCGTTGGTTTCCAAACATCATGCAGGAGGCTATGGGCGTAATGCTCAACTGCATGATTACAGCTAATATACCCATTAAATCCTCCTCCTCCAGCACAGACATCTCATCCACTGAACACGTAGTACACACAGCAAAAGCTATGTCCATCCTCTTTGGGACCTCAGCGCAGACTGAGCGAATTTCCTGCCATTTTTGCCCAGGCCACCATCTTGGATTACGTTGTGGGAGGGGAGGGGGAAGGGAGAGGGAAGGGAGGGTGTGAGGGTCAACAGCACTCCCTGGCAGTGGTGTTGTAGACTTGGCCAGTTGCACTCTGGACCTCAAGATGAACACACTGTATGGAGCTACTGTCTATTACAACACAAAGTGGTTAAATAAACAATATACCGAAATGCATACAAAATAAAGAGTTATGTCCATCTTATCCACCTGCTCGTCACAGACTAAGTCCCTCTCCTGCCAATTTCGAGCTGCTGGAGGGGAAGGGGGCGGAGGGGAAGGGAAGGGGGCAGTGGAGTTAGATTAGTGGAGGTATCCCCACTGACCTGTTTCCCCGCTGAAATACGAACTTCCCGCCATTATTACACTAGGCTGTTGACACATCTATGGCCGCAATCTTGGATTCGCCATCTTGAATAAATTTGGCATTAATGCAGAGTGGTGTGACGCCGCCATTGTCCCAATACTTAGGTGAACAGATAATTTTACTTAATCGTGTATTGGCAATCAAACTGACCCAAACCAAAAAAAGAGAAAATTGCTAAGGATTTGTCTATCTCAGACTCTTGATAAACTACATGCGAGCAAGCAATGCAGCAACAACATTACCTGAAAATCTTCACAGTTCTCAAATAAATCGTTACTAAATTACATTTCTAAAAAGCAGCATCCTCTGCATTTGCTTCTCTGTGTTCTGCCAGTTATTTCCAGACTACTCATCAGCGTAACCAACACCCAAGTCTCTTACTTGCTCCTCACAGAATGCTACTGGCAACGACAATGCTTCTAACAACAAAAGATCACGTTGTTTGTACTCTGTGGCGTAACAGATCTACTACTGAAGACTCCTGTTTCAAAAATGCCCGGTGTACACATAGGAAGTACGATGCAGCGAATAAAAAAAAGAGCTCACATCACTCTCATTGAATACCAAAAATGAGTTAGTAATCTTACAACGTTGTTAGTAGCTACAGTAATAACACAAGTTTGGCATCCTTGCTTCATGTAACCATTCACGGAATTCTAGCTATGTGTTGGCATGTTTGCTTTTTCCAGTGTATTCTAACGATAAATTTAGAAAGTTAGCATACCCTAACTATAGTGGCTAGAACATCCAGTGCAAAAAACAAAACAAAAAATGCTTTAACACTATTAAAATGTAAATACTGAACGTCGATTAATGGCACATCCAAGCAAATTGGGAGATACAAGGAGGACTGGAAAGTGAAGTTTTACATCACTAAGAGGATTCTCATTTTTTGAAAGCAGCAGAATGTGAAACTGATGTGCAGGTTGGCACGCCTCGCTTAAACTCAGCTAGCTGAGCCTCCTAGAAGCCCATAAGAGCTGTGCTGGACAGAGGCCATGTCGGAAGTGCATGAGGCCTTCGTGATACGGAGCTAACCAGCATCTCAAGGTGCAGCCTTTATGGACTACCTGGAGTTTGTTTGTGTGGCCATTTTTCGCAGCAAATATATAAGTATTCAGTTCGTAATTTGGAAATGCCCTGTTGTTGCTGCAATACCATATTTATTATTTTGGCAAGAGAACTATCTGTCGACACACAGTCGACATGGATTTGCAACACATCGTTCTTGTGAAACACAACTAGCCCTTACACACAGGAAGTGTACAAGGGATTTCAAACTGAATCCGCATTTCTTGATTTCCAAAAGGCTTTTGTCGCTGTATCGCACAAGCGGCTTGGAGTGAAATTGCGTGCTTATGGAATATCGTCTGTCATATGACAGGATTCGTGATTTCCTATCAGAGAGGTCACAGTTCATAGTAACTGACATCAAGTCATCGAGTAAAGCAAAAGTGATTTCCCCAAGGTAGTGTTATAGGCCATCAGCTGTTCCTTATCTACAGGGTGGCGCACGAAATGTGTTACCAATTGTTTCTCTCACAATTTACGACGCACATTAGATATCCCGCTGGGATCTCTACAGCAGTACCAGCAGAGCTTGGAAAAACAAATGAGTTACGAAATGACGTGTAATTCAGATACTGCCGCTAGGAGACTAGTAAACAGCAATGGCTGACAATGGAAGACAGACGACACAGCAACGATCGGCAATTGTGTTACTTTTTCATGAAACGAAAAGCCTTGTTGTGACTCAGAGGCGTTTTCGACAACAGTTTAACATACGATGGGTCCCTTGCGAGAAGACTATCCACAGGTTGTACGATAAATTTTTACAGGAAGGAACAGTATTGGAAGCGAAGCGACCTCGGCCTAAGCCTGTTTGTTCGCCGGAGAATATTGAAGCGGTACGAGTTGCTGTACAGAGAAGTCCCTGGAAATCGTGTAGAAAGGCAGCAGTGCAACTGGGAATATCCAGACGCTCCGGTCAACGCATTCTTAAAAGTGACCTCCATATGTACCCATACAAGATGACCTGTGCACAGAAGCTCACTGAAGAACACAAGCAACAGAGACTACTGTTTGCTCAGTGGGCGGAGGATAGGGAAGAAACTCTCAGCAACGTTTGGTTTTCAGACGAGACGCATTTTCATTTAGACGGTGTGGTTAACAAACAAAATATACGCTTTTGGGCCACTGAAAACCCACAAGCGCTTCATGAACGACAACATTATGCTCCGAGGATTACAGCGTGGGCAGCAGTTTCCAGTCACGGACTTATTGGACCCTTTTTCTTTGAAGAAACTGTGAACAGCGAGCGTTATTTGAGCATGCTTCGCAATAGCTTCATCCACTCCTTTGCCCTTCAACACGCAGTGGTTCATGCAAGATGGAGCAAGGCCACATACTGCAAACACTGTGTTGGAGTTTTTACACGAGCATTTCGACATGCTGATCATTTCACTCAGGTTTCCAGGTCGCTTCAATGACGGACAAAATTGGCCCTCCAATAGTCCAGACCTCAGTCCATGACTCTTCTTTTTGGGTACCTAAAGGACAAAATTTTCCCGAAACGTCCACGTGATTTAACGGAGCTCAGAAGAATTATTCTTCAAGCTTGCAGTGAAATTACGGAAGACATGTGCTGTAGGGTAATCACTAACTTCAGTGTTCGTTTGAAGGAAGTTAGGAAACGAAATGGTGGACATATTGAGCATGTGCTCAGTTAGAACAAATCTCCATGGACGGCTCTTCATTGTAGTATATGTTCCTTTCAGATTATATTGACAATAAAGTTTATATTAAAAAACAAAATGGTAACACATTTTGTGCGCCACCCTGTATGTAAAAGAATTGGGAGACATTCTGAGCAGCGGTCTTAGGTTGTTTGCAGATGATGTTGTCATTTATCACCTAGTAAAGTCATCAGAAGCCCGCCCGGCTAGCCGCACGGTCTAATGCGCTGTTTCCCGAGCGGGAAGGCGTGCCAGTCCCCGGCAAGAACCCGCCCAACGGATTAATGTCGAGGTTCGGTGTGCCGGCCAGCCTGTGAATGGTTTTTAAGGCTGTTTTCCATTTGCCTCGGCGAATGCTGACTTGTTCCCCTTACTCTGCCTCAGTTACACCATGTCAGCGATTGCTATACAAACACTGTCTCCATGTACGCGTATACCATAATTACTCAACCACGCCAAAGTTTGGGGATACACTAGTCTGGTATGAGACGTTCCCGGGGGGTCCACTAGAGGCCGAACCTTACAACAACCGTGGGTTCGGCGTGGGGCGGCGGTGGAGTGAATGGACTGCTGTAGCCTGTTGTGAGGCTGTGAACCACTGAGGGCTACGGCAGGGACGAAGCCTCTCCGTCGTTTCTAGGTCCCCGTTTCAATACACAAAGTCATCAGAAGATTAAAGCAAATTGTAAAACGGTTTATAAAAGATATCTGAATGGTGCGAAAATTGGCAATTGACCCTGAATAATGAAAAGTGTGAGATCACCCGCATGAGAGCTAAAAAGAATCCTTTAAACTTCGGTTACATGATAAATCAATCACATCTAAACGCCACATATTCAATATCTAGGAATTAGAACTAAGAACAATTTAAATTGGGTAGAACACACAGAAAATTGTATGGGGAAGGCAAACCAAAGACTGCGTTTTATTGGCAGAACACTTTGAAAATGTAACAGATATACTAAAGAGACTGTCTACAACAATCCTGTCCCTCCTCTTTTCGAGTACTGTTGCGCCGTGTGGGATATTTACCAGCTAGGATTAAATGGAGCCCATCAACAAAGTTCATAAAAGAGCAGCATGTTTTGTATTATCGCGAAATAGGGGAGAGAGTGTCACTGATGTGATACAGATTTGGGGTGGCCTCCATTAAAACGAAGACGTTTCTTGTTGCGGCGAAATCTTCTCACCAAATTTCAATCTCGAACTTGCTCCTCCAAATGCGAAAATATTTTGTTGACGCCGACATACTTAAGAAGAAACGACCATCATAATAAAATAAGGGATGTTAAAACTCGTACGGAAAGGTATAGTTGTTTGGTTTTTTGGCGCGCTGATCGAGATTAGAATAATAAAGAATTATTGTGAAGGTGGTCTGATGAACTGTTTGCCAGGAACGTAAGTGTGATTTGCAGCGTATCGATGTAGATGTAGAAGATGTGCGAATCACTAATAAATCTGAGAATGCGTTTATAATATGTCTGGGGCTCAAATACCGGGTGACAATTAGTGAACTATATGAAAAAAACCGTGAACACTCTTTATTGAACACGTAAACGTCGCTACAGATAATTGGATTTACGTTATGACATGTTCGATATGCCTGCCATCACTGGCGATGATGAGGCGCAGATGAATTGTGAATTCTGCATGACCCGCTGAAGTGTCGGATCATCGGTGCTGTAGATGATCTCCTGAATGGCTGTTTTCTGCTCACAAGGGAACCTCCCCATCGCACCCCCCTCAGATTTAGTTATAAGTTGGCACAGTGGATAGGCCTTGAAAAACTGAACACAGATCAATTGAGGAAACAGGAAGAAGTTGTGTGGAACTGTGAAAAAATAAGCAAAATATACAAACTGAGTAGTTCATGGGAAGATAGGCGACATCAAGGACACTAAGAACACAGGAGCGCCGTGGTCTCGTGGTAACGTGAGCAGCTGCGGAACAAGAGGTCCTTGGTTCTAATCCTCCACCGAGTGAAAAATTTAATTTTTTTATTTTCAGTTTATGTGACAAACTCTTGTGTTTTCATCACTTTTTTGGGAGTGATTATCACATCCACAAGAAAATCTAAATCGGGCAAGGTAGAAGAATCTTTTTACCCATTCGCCAAGTGTACAAGTTAGGTGGGTCGACAACATATTCCTGTCATGTGACGCACATGCCGTTACCAGTGTCGTATAGAATATATCAGATGTGTTTTCCTGTGGATGAATCGGTTGACCTATGACCTTGCGATCAAATGTTTTCGGTTCCCATTGGAGAGGCACGTCCTTTCGTCTACTAATCGCATGGTTTTGCGATGCGGTCGCAAAACACAGACACTAAACTTATTACAGTGAACAGAGATGTCAATGAACGAACGGACAGATAATAACGATGGAAAAATAAAGAAAGTAAAATTCTCACTGGAGTGAAGACTGGAACCAAGGACCTTTCGTTCTGCAGCTGCTCACGCTACCACGATACCACGGCGCTCCTGAGCTCACATTGTCCATGATGTTGCCTATGTGGCCCATGGACTACTCAGTTTGTATATTTTGCTTATTTTTTCACAGTTCCACGCAACTTCTTCCTGTTTTCTCAATTGATATGTGTTCAGTTTATCAAGGCCTATCCACTGTGCCAACTTATAACTAAATCTGAGGGGGGTGCGATGGGGAGGTTCCCTTGTCAGCAGTGGTTCTGAGGTCGTAAGGAGGCAGAATAAATGGTCAGATTCGCACCTTACATGAGATCTTTACAAATCGCAATGAGAAGTTGAAGATGACACCTAACGTAAATAGATTGGCGGAAACGCACTAGGAAGAAGAAAAATATTGAAGTTTCGACACAGTTTGATAGAAGGGACGTTGCGATTGTTAGAGAGAGTTTCTACAAAATAAGAGGAACGCTCCTATTGGTCGAAAAAAGCCGTGAAGTGAAAAAGGAACCCAAGTGGAGGGAGGCAGTTCTGCCACGAGTAGGAGAAGAGAGAAATTTTTCGAGAGGACTCTTCTCTGAACTGGCGTCAAGTGCAGAACGGAGCTCTTAACGCTCTGTACGGCGCAGAGAAGAAATTGGTGTGGACACTGCGTTCACAGCGGCTGCACTCCAGCTACAGAATTAGCTGTAGCAACGTTTAGCTACAACTGTGGAGGAACGAACCAGCCAAATTAGTTAATTGTTCTTGCGAGAACTGAGAGGGCACTATAATATGCACGCTGTTCCAACCATGCGCGTGTATATCGCTACGTAATAAGACTAGGGCTGAGTACATGTTTTCTCGCATAACAAGAAACATATTGAAAGTTTCTGCTGGAAAATTCGGCAAAGGATAGATTAGTTTTGTAGAAATTTCAGTGGGAAAGAGCGGCCTTGCAGACAGCAGCACATCGAAGCTTAAGGTAAATACCGCATGCAGAGGCGTGAACTTTGTTGGTTCATCAGTTTGCGTCCACTGTAAACTCGAGCGATCTTGGGTAATCTTGAGCTCAAATTTGTCAATTGACTAACCATCCACCGTAGACTTGACTGTCATCCTAAATAGTACCGAACTTTGAACGGGAATCGGATGATTTTCGTAGTACTGACCAACATCATAATGTATGTATAACACCAATTTTGTAAAGAAACTTCCAATTAAACATTCATAATATTGTGTTAAGGTTTAATGTGCTTTCAGAGAGTTAATATTTAACATTGTTGTGTAGAAACTTATTTCACTTTTTGATGTTGGCACGATGCATTATCCATTGCGCTGCTTTTATGTTGGCGAGTTGAAAACTGTGTGAAAGCTGTAATTTTGTGAGAAATAGTGCGACATTAAACTTATCATTCACACACAGTGTTCTCAAATTCTCGCATAAGCAAAAACAAACCCCCTAACCTTACAAAGTTATTGCTGTACACCTTGTCTTCAATATAGACCCACAAAAAAGTGTCGCCTGTATTCAGCTCCGAAGAATATGGCGGTCAATCGAGGACCATGCCAGTGGCATCTGAGTACCCCAGAGCCAGAATGCGGTCTCCAAAGTGCTCCTTCAGGACATCGAACACTCTCTTGCTTCGATGGGGTCGAGCTCGTCTTGCATGAAGCTCAGCCTGTCGAAATGAGGGTCACTTTGGATAAAGGGGATGAAATCATCTTCCAAAACCTTCACGTAGCGTTCGGTAGTCACCGATTATTCCGTGACTGGACGCTGCACATCACACAGTCACCCGTTGAGGGCGAAGAGACTTCTAGATCGCGGAATGTCGATTCTCGATCCCCCAAATGCGTCAGTTTTGCTTATTGACGAACCCATCCAAATGAAAGTGGGCTTCGTCGCTAAATCAAATCATACTACGCATACTAATTCCTATCACGCCTCGCGGCCAACCGCGTAGTTTGAAGTCCTAAGACAAACCGTTCAGAAGTTATGACGATTTTGTTCCACATAGTTCAGTAATTAAGCAAGTGTTGTGCTGCTGGTGGAAAATTGAAATTTGAAATTAAATACCTGCTAGCGATTTGAAACACACCTGGCCTACCGCTGTGACCGAGCGGTTCTAGGCGCTTCAGTCCGGAACCGCGCTGCTGCTACGGTCGCAGGTTCGAATCCTGCCTCGGGCATTGATGTGTGTGATATTCTTAGGTTAGTTAGGTTTAAGTAGTTCTAAGTCTAGGGTACTGATGACCTCAGATGTTAAGTCCCATAGTGCTTAGAGCCATTTGAACCATTTTTTGGAGACACATCTGTCAATATCAACAGTTTTAAAAATTTAATTGCCATTATTGAAGTTCGCAAGAGAAATATTCTAAATACTTCTTGACTATTTAAATTCTGTGATACAGCATTGAAAAATGTATTTTAATGTATCTTTTTGGGCGGCTCCACCTCAGGGTTTTAAACTACTGACTGACTCTGTTAAATCATATTGTCACGTAGAAGAAGGTGTAATTAGATGAATGACGAACACTAACTTCACTTAACGAAGGTTTATTCAGCACTTTCAGATACAAGAGCACGGAGCAAACTGCTTCCAGCCAGAACACATATTGTATATATACAGTTACAGAACATTCCAGTTCAATGATTCTCGATATTTGTGGATACTTCTAGAATGTCCTCGAACTAAATATAGAAATTAAAATTTTGCAATTTAAGGGAGTTTTGAACTCACGACCCTCCGTGCAAGAGTCTAGTATCAGAACAAGTACACCACAGTGACAGTGCTACTGAGCTACTTCTGCGACATTATATCCAGTAGAAGTAATACCTTTTGAGCTCCTTGAACGACATCTAGATTTGAACTAACTCTCTACCTAATCTACTGACGTTTCCAGCCAGCCTGTTTCTTTATACCAAAGGGGCAGCAAGTCTCACTGAATGTGTTGCATCACCAGTGGATTGTTTTTTCTGTAAGAGATATTTCGTGACATTTGATATGAAATCGATGAACTGTCACAATTAACTCACGTTTAGCGAATTCAAGCACAAACTGCATGCAGCTCTCCATTAACTTCAGCAATAGCATTACATTTTCCATAATGCATACTACCAAAGGGGGAGTACTTTATGCGTACCACAAGGAAAAGAAAATTCGTTAAGTGTTGTTAACTTTTATTAACAACATCCTTTTCAAACAGGTGCTGAGGTGCTGATGAATAACATGAGTCCAGAAACTGAAAGTATCTTGTGCCACAACCTTAGCAATACAAACACATTTACTGTAATGTATACACAGAGGGGAGTAGTACTTTATGATCAAGGCAAAAAAAAAAAAAATAAATAAATAAATAAATAAAAAATACAGAGTTGGTTAATTGTCGTTGACTTGATTCACAGCATACTTTTTAAAAATGTGTCGTTGACTTCATTCACAACATACTTTTTAAAGACGTATAGATGTGTAAGAAGGATCGTGAACTTGAAAATATAAATATGACATTGGTTGCAAAAAGTCACATTCACTACTAAGACTTAAACCTTTAGGTTACGTTTTACTGAAAAATTTAAAACATTTACGAAATCTATTATAAGAAATCAAAGAAACAATAAATATTTTTCAAAATTTTGAGTTATAAAGTACGTGACTAGATTACAATATTTTAAAAACGTAGGCATAAAGCACTCCTCCCCCACACCCCTTAGTATTTCGAGAGTTAAAAGCTATTTGAGAAGCCTTTCCCCTACTGCTCTGCAACTATACTATGGGCGACGTTCGGTCCACTGCCAGGTGTCATTTTTCTGTACATCTGTTTGTTTTGGCGTTGTAGTCTTCTGAAACTCCAGATGTGCTTGTGAATAACCCTGTATTTCAGTTATATGAATGCGTGGTGTATGTTCTTTCTGATATGTCCGAAAGAACAGACACTACACAGTCATATAACTGATTCGCCTTGATGGGCAATGAACCCACAACCTTCGCTGCAGATGCAAATTTATGTTCGACCTCCAGTGGGAATCTACCAGGGCTACTCAGAAAGTAGGGAACGTTTTGACATAAAAAACTAAGTTCAAGAAATATATTTTATTATATACGTCTGGAACAGCGACTGACATACTGCTTTTCCACATAGTCACCAAACACCTTGAGGCACTTACCATAGTGGTGGACAAGCTTTGAAAGATCTTCGTCGTAAAATTCTGCCGCGTGAGACTTCAGCCAGTGAGTCACGCCCGCTTGGAGTTCCGCGTCGTCATCAAAGCGCTTCGTTGCAAGCCAGTTCTTCATCTTGGGAAACAAGTGGAAGTCAATTGGTGCAAGATCGGGGCTGTAGGGTAGATGAGGGAAAATTTCCCATTTGAATGCATGAAGGAGTTCTTTAGTGCGTTTGCCGTGTGATGTCAGTCATTGTCGTGCAAAAACAAAAGTTTGGACGTAAGCTTTTCTCGGCGTTTGTTTTGAACTGCCGGCCTCGTGGCCGAGCGGTTCTAGGCGCTAAAGTCTGGAACCGAGCGACCGCTACGGTTGCAGGTTCGAATCCTACCTCGGTCATGGATGTGTGTGATGTCCCTAGGTTAGTTAGGTTTAGATAGTTCTAAGTTTTAGGGAACTGATGACCTCAGAATTTAAGTCCCATATTGCTCAGAGCCATTTGAACCATTTGTTTTGAACTGCGCTTCTAAGGCTGTGCAAAGTTTGACAGTACTGGGCAGAATTTATGGTTTCTCCACGTTGGAGAAAAACAATACGAAGCACGCCTTGCCTATCCAAAAACACTGTCGCCATCAACTTCCTTGCTGGCAAGGTTTACAAACATTTTCTTGGTTTTTGGGGGCACCTAGTGTGCCCCCACTCCACGGACTGTAATTTTGTCTGTAAATTGACGTGTTTCACCCAAGTCTCGTCACTGGTAACGATTCGATCCAATAATGAATTACCACGTTTGTGGTAGGCCTCCAGAAATTTCAACGTTGCCCCCATTGGCTGTTCTTAATGGTGCTCTGTAAGCATCTTGGGCACCGATAGTGCACAACATTTGAGGTAGCCTAGCTTTTGAGTGACAATTTCAAACAACAAAGTCTGTGAAACTTGCGGAAAAGAAAGCAAAAGCTCCGTTATTGTGAAGCGATGGTTTTCACGAATCGTTTCATCAACTTCAGCGAGAAGATCGTCAGTCACAATGCTCGGGCGTCCACTCTTCTCTTCATCATGAACTTTGGTTCAGCCATTTTTAAACCGAGTGCACCATTTCCGAACGGAACACTCACTCATTACGTTGTTTCCATAGCCTTCTCACACTTCACGATAAATTTCTGTAGGTTGTAGGTTTTTTGCCAACAAAAACCGTATCACAGACCGAACCTCACAACTGGCGGGATTTTCGATTGCAGCGCACATTTCAAAATCAAAAATCGAAAAAACCAGACTTGGAGAGACGTTCCCGCTGTCACGGATGGTACTTTCTGAATAGCCCTCGTAAAATCAGCGAGTGTGGAGGACACTGACGGAGACAGCGTATAGGTAGTAATTTCGGCTGTGGAATGGGCCGAAATAGTCCGAGCATGTGCGACAAACACTGTCTGCCTAATAAGCAGAAAAAGTTTGACTACCAGTCTGGCCCAAATTTTCAGTTGTCGCCAGTGATTCCGCATAAAGTACCGACGCAGCTGATATCATTAGCTCCTTCCCTTTCTTTTCCTTTCCTTCTTGTCCCTCCACCTTGAATTTACATAACCTATATTTTACACGTAATGCCATACAAGACTGTATGAGTCCTGTGTTATGCCAGTCCTGCCAGGATATCCCCCCCCCCCCCCCAATTGTATAAGTCCCTCCAGTTCCTCGAGCGCCATGCACTCGGCCTCACCTCCCGTATCCGCCTCCCATCCCCCACGCGGATCCTCTATGACCTGATACCTTTCCCCCATCTGCTCCTATTCCTCGAACATATCCGCATACTCTACACCTCCTGCGACCTTGATCCCCCTCATACCCTGGTTGCTCCTCTCCTCTCCATCCCCCACCCTCTACCTCACCTTCACCGTTGTGTCTGCCCCCCCCCCCCCTTTCTCTCCATCTCAACACTCTTCATCTCCTTTCCCAAGGTGGCTTCCATGGATTCCCTCTCCCAGATGATACGTTCTCTCCCTCCATTTATCCCTCCTATCAACTCTGATCCTCACCTCACCCTCTCTTCCTCTGTCCTTTTCCTGGGCTCCCTCTCCTCCCCCTCTTCCATTCTGGTTTTTCCCCAGCTACCCTCTCTCTGCCACCCTTGTTTCCCCTGAGTCCTTTTGCATTCCCCTCCTCTGCCTTTCCCATTCCCTCTCACGTCTGCCCTGCCCCCCCACTTATGAGTCCTCTCCCTCCGTCGGCCCCCCCCACTTCCTTTTTCCTCTCCTCCCCCCTTTTTTCCGTCATCTGTCCAGGTCCCCCCGCCCCCCCCCCCCCCACCACCATCGGCCCTTGGCTGTGGTGTGTCATCATCTTCGTGCTGACTTTTTAGTGTAGTCTTTCCAGTGACTTAAGTGTTGTGTGTCTTTTCTGAAGTGTTGCGAACGAAAATCGTACTGTCGCTGGGTGTGATTTTTATATCTCTTGCGAACAGAAACCAGACTGTGACCGTGTTTTTAAATTGTCTATCTACTATTGTACCTGTCTGCTTCCTGTGTATTTTATTAGCATCGCCAACCCTTTGTTTTATGTTTTCACTTTCCCCAATTTTCCGCCGTTTCACAATTTAAGTCATCGTTTTATCTCCTGCTTTTAATGTTTATTATCTTCTTCTTCTGTTTTAAAAATTCTGTAGGCTGAAGAGCGGTGTACTAAGTGTGGTGTCACCGCTAGACACCACACTTGCTAGGTGGTAACTTAAATCGGCCGCGGTCCTGTAGTACATGTCGGACCCGCGTGTCGCCACTGTGTACTCGCAATCCTAGCGCCACCACATGGCAGGTGACAAGACACGGACTTGACCTCGCCCCAGTTGTACGGACGACATAGCTTGCGACAAGACGTATCACGTCTTCCTCTCATTTGCCGAGAGACAGATTAAATAGCCTTCAGCTAGTCCATCGCTACTACCTAGCAAGGCGCCATGTGTATCATTGCTAATTGCTTACTACTACTCACGAGATGTATTTCAACAAGAAGAACATCATTAAAAGTTAAGTAATCTACCCAATACGTTCTTTTCTTTATAGTTTTTCATCCAGTCTCCTGTTTCAGAATTTACGCCCGTCTGCGTTAGTTTCGCGTGCACCTAGCCACTCATTGTGTCGAGACCTTAGGGAATCGACACAACAATATTTTGGCGCCGAGGAGTGGTGCCGCGCCCACGTTGCAGTCTTTGTGTTATACTTGCTCTAATTTGTTTGTGTCATGGCTTCGCCGCATTCTCCAGATGTACTGTCCGAATTTTTTCGCTTGCAGAATCAGCAGACGCAGGCGTTATTGGAAGCCCTTGGACAGCTCGTCCAGGGTCAACGTGCGCTGCAAACCGATGCGGCGGCAGCCGCTTCATCGCTACCGCAGCCACACAACGCTGTCGCACCGCCATTTAGGCCCTTTGAGGCCCATAACGAAAGCTGGACTGAGTGGGCCGATCAGTTCCGGTTCCACCTCACTGCTTATGGAATTCAAGGTAAAGAGCGGCAGCCGTTTTTGCTTTCTTGTGTCGGTGTGTCTACCTACCGTGTGATAGTGAAATTGTTTCCCCGACGCGACGTAGCAACTCTGACTTACGAAGAAATTTTGTCTGCTTTGGATGCCTATTTCAAAGAAACAGTTAATGTTGTTGCAAAACGGTATACGTTTTTTCGTACAAAACGTACCGCCGGTCAGACTAATAGGGAGTGGGTTGCAACTTTGCAAGGACTTACTAGAGACTGTGCGTTTGCCTGTGAATGTGGCCTCCCATATTCAGATACTATGGTGCGTGATGCAATTGCACAGAACGTTTCTGATGTTCGCATAAGGGAACAGATTTTGAAGCTAGTTAATCCCTCCCTGCAACAAGTGATAGACATATTGGACAGGCAAGACACACTTGACTTTGCTCAGGCATCATTTGAAACTTCGCCAGCAGTGTGTCACATTAATCGGCCCGCCCGGCCCGCTGCACGGGACGCTAAGCGGCCCTCGCGCCCGACTTCGCTGCGGCCGCCTAGCTTGCAACCACGTGCGCCGCGTAAGCAAGCAAATGCAGTGAAATCTTGCCCGCGGTGTGCAACTAGACATTCGCGTGCAAATTGCCCGTCGCGCCAAGCTATTTGCTTTTACTGTCAAAAGAAAGGACATGTACAAAGTGTTTGCCAGAAAAAGTTAAGATCAGACAATCACACAAATTCCAGGCCCTTTGCTTCGCGCCGGAATCGCACCCAGGACAATCAGGCTCGTGGACCTTCGCCCATGGACATTAATGTAGTACATTCCCACCCGTCCAGTGACACTTTAGCTAACAGTGACTGTGTTCGTCCCACCCAAAGTGTGCGTCGACGTCGCCGGAAATCCCGTAAAGTTGCAAGTGCTTCTGGACCTGTATCAGTTCAAATTGCACGAGACAGTCGCTCTTGTCGTCGACAAGACAATAAACTTTTTGTGGACTTAGACTTTGCAGGAAAAGTGATCCCATTCCAGCTCGATACCGGAGCTGCTGTTTCATTGCTCAATCGCGACACGTACAAACAACTGGGCGCCCCGCCATTGCGTGCCGCAAATGTTAAGTTAACTAGTTACTCAGGACAGCATATACCTGTGTTAGGACAGTGCAGCCTTCTTGCCACATACAAGGGACAGACAAAACTTGTATCATTTTACGTTCTTCGTTCCTCTAGTGCCGTGAACTTGTTTGGTTTAGATTTGTTTCAATTGTTTAATATGTCTATTGTAAATCAGGTCCTATCAGTGAATCAGACTGTGCCTTCCGCCAGTGTTTCTAGTCTTTGTGAAGAATTTGCAGACATTTTTGCACCGGGCCTTGGTTGCGCTAAGAACTATGAAGCGCATTTGGAACTGAAAGACAACGCGCAACCGAAATTTTTCAGAGCGCGCAATGTTCCCCACGCATTGCGTGATGAGGTCGCACGAACATTAGCCGAATTAGAATCTCAAGGTGTCATTGAACGAGTGCAGGCTTCTCTCTGGGCCTCACCCTTAGTAATTTTGCCAAAACCTTCCGGAAAACTGAGACTTTGTGTGGACTTCAAGGCCACTGTGAATCCACAACTTGTGACTGCTACTTTTCCTTTGCCCCGCCCGGAAGATCTTTTTGACAAACTGTGCCCGGGAAAGTATTTTTCAAAATTGGACCTAGCAGATGCGTACTTGCAAATACCTGTGGACGAAGAATCCCAGCGCGTCTTAGTGGTTAACACGCATCTTGGCTTGTATCGCTTCAAACGACTGCCATTCGGGTGTGCATCCGCCCCTGCATTGTTTCAGCAATATTTACAAACTATTTGTGCGTCGGTCCCTACTGCTGCGAACTATCTGGACGATATTGTGATCTCAGGACAGACAGAAGCCGAACATTTGCAGAATCTCCGGACATTATTTCAGGTATTGCGTCAGAATGGTCTTCGCTTGAGGAAGGACAAATGTGTGTTTTTTGCTCGTGACTTACCGTACCTGGGCCATGTCCTTAACGCCCAAGGTATACATCCGAGTCCAGAGCACCTTCGTGCCATTCAGGACTTGCCGTCACCGCAGAACTTAAAACAGCTACAGAGTGTGCTGGGTAAGGTAAATTATTATCATCGGTTTGTGCGCAATGCTTCTTCCATTTCAGCTCCGCTTCATCGCTTACGCCGTAAAGGTGTTCCGTTCGTCTGGACGACGGAATGCGAACGCGCCTTTCGCCAGTTGAAATCGGCGTTACTTTCCAATACTTGCCTTACGCCATTCGATCCCCGAAAACCCCTTTTGTTGATGGTAGATGCATCGGATTTCGGGATCGGTGCTGTGCTTGCGCACACAGATGGCTCGCATGATCGCCCTATTGCCTTTGCGTCAAAATTGCTCTCCTCTGCGCAAAGAAATTATTCCCAAATAGAGAAGGAAGCTTTGGCTCTTGTGTTTGGTGTAACAAAGTTTCACGATTTCTTGTATGGTCGTCACTTTACCATCATCACGGACCACAAACCGTTGACATCGCTTTTTCATCCGAACAAACCTGTACCTCCACGTACAGCGCAGAAATTCATTCGCTGGTCTCTTTTTCTCTCGCAGTACCGCTACGATATCTTGTATCGGTCCACTGCTAAGCACGGCAACGCTGATGCGTTGTCCCGTTTGCCTGTTGCTGAGGATAAAGCATTCGCTTCTTCCGAACTTGCTTGCATGTTCATTGATTCGGAAGCCGATGACGTGGTCGCATCGTTTCCGATTGATTTTCGTCGTGTAGCTACAGCCACAGCTGCTGACCCTGTCCTTGCTTCCGTTTTGCGTTTTGTTGCTACGCAATGGCCCTTGTCAAAGTCACGGATCGAGGATCCTTTGGTTCGCCGTTTTTTTGCCCACCAGGAGAGACTTTTTGTCCGACGTGGTGTTTTGTTGTTGCGTTCCGATAATGATCAATCCCGCGTCGTGGTCCCACGTTCGTTACAGTCCTCTGTCTTACGGCTTCTTCACCAAGGACATTGGGGTATAGTGCGAACGAAACAACTTGCTCGACAGCACTGTACTTGGTTCGGCATCGATGCTGCGATTACGAATATGTGCTCCTCTTGCGTGGCGTGTGCCGAACAACAATCCGCACCGCCGCGGAAATTCTTTGCTTGGCCGAAAGCCACTTCCCCTTGGCAACGCTTGCACATAGATTTTGCTGGTCCATTCTGGAATGCTCGATGGTTGGTTGTGGTCGATGCTTTCAGTAATTTTCCTTTTGTTGTCCGGATGTCTTCCACGACGTCTTCTGCCACAATCCAAGCCTTGTCTGCTATCTTTTGCATTGAAGGTCTTCCGCAGACTATTGTTTCCGACAATGGCCCACAATTCATGTCCGCAGAATTTCAGTCGTTCTGCAAGGCCACTGGTATTCAACATCTGACATCCGCGCCGTTTTCGCCTCAGTCAAACGGTGCCGCTGAACGATTGGTCCGGACTTTCAAGTCGCAGATGTTGAAGTTGAAAGAGTCGCATTCTCGGGAGGACGCTTTGTTGCTCTTTTTGTCCTCATATCGCTCTCAGCCTCGCGATGGTCGCTCGCCGGCTGAGTTGCTTCATGGTCGTTCTCATCGAACTTTGATGTCTTTGCTGCATCCGCCACATCAGGTTCCTGTGCTGCGGCAGTCTCCTGCTTTTGCTCCTGGCGACGTTGTCTATTATCGCAACTATCGCGGTTCACAGCGTTGGCTCGCAGGGCGCATTCTTCGCTGCCTCGGCCGCGCGATGTATTTGGTTTTGGGGGCCTCTGGTGAGGTGCGTCGGCATCTCAATCAGCTGCGCCTCTGTCGTCGCCTGGGTTCTGCCGCTCCCCGTCTGCTTTCAGCGACGGAGCCGTCAGGTCAGCGCCCTGGGGACCCATCTACTGGCTCGCCTCATCCCCAGGTGTTACCGACGCTGCCTTCCATTTTGCCTCATGGCGTCGCGCCGCCGCAGCCGCCGCCGGCGCCGCCAGCAGCGGACGCTTCGCTGCAGCCGCCTCGCGCCTCCCTGGGTCACGCGCCGCCGCTTGCTTCCCGTGACCAGCCGTCCTCCGCCATGGACCTCTTGCCCGCTCCGGACCAGATGTCGTCTTCGCCCGTCGGGTGCTCCGACCACATGGAGGTCGACCCCGCGGCTCCTCTTATATCATTCCGTGCGCAAACACCTCATGTTGACGTGCACCCTGGACTAGGTTTGCAGGCGTTTCCTAGCTCCCCTCGGACCGAATGGCCGGGTGCGGGTGGCACAGCCTCGCCTGTTGTTAGGCTCCCCACCTCATCGCATACGTCAACATGGGGTCCTCCCCACGGCGGGCGGAAGCCTTATCTCACGACCGTTCGCCGATTTGCGGGGGAGGAATGTGGTGTCACCGCTAGACACCACACTTGCTAGGTGGTAACTTAAATCGGCCGCGGTCCTGTAGTACATGTCGGACCCGCGTGTCGCCACTGTGTACTCGCAATCCTAGCGCCACCACATGGCAGGTGACAAGACACGGACTTGACCTCGCCCCAGTTGTACGGACGACATAGCTTGCGACAAGACGTATCACGTCTTCCTCTCATTTGCCGAGAGACAGATTAAATAGCCTTCAGCTAGTCCATCGCTACTACCTAGCAAGGCGCCATGTGTATCATTGCTAATTGCTTACTACTACTCACGAGATGTATTTCAACAAGAAGAACATCATTAAAAGTTAAGTAATCTACCCAATACGTTCTTTTCTTTATAGTTTTTCATCCAGTCTCCTGTTTCAGAATTTACGCCCGTCTGCGTTAGTTTCGCGTGCACCTAGCCACTCATTGTGTCGAGACCTTAGGGAATCGACACAACACTAAGCTGCTGCCAGCCCGCCCCCTTTCGGGGGGGGGGGGGGGGAATCGAAAATCAATAAAGGAAAAAAAAAAAGACTGTATGAGCTGCCGAAACTCAACATTTGTAGGGTTCAGTCGCAGTGTACAGATAAAAGCAGTGTCAACCGAGGAAAGGTAAACTGGCAACACGCTGGACTGCCCGAGGGGAGGGCCAGGGACGGAGTGGGCGGCACGCAGACGTGGACGGTGCTGCCGCCATTTGCAATTCATGGCCGCAGCCTGGCGTCTGGCGCCTGCTGGGGTCGCGGCTCTTTTGCATTCAAATGGGCGCAGCACGGCGCCGCGGAATGTGGGGACACGGAGAGAGGGACCAGCCGGGGCAGGCGCCTCTGCCGCGAGCCACAGGCGGCGGCATCTTGGGGGGAGCCGGGGCCACAGCTGCCCGGATATTGCGTCTGCGGGCTGCGCCGGCGGCACTGTACAGCGCGGCGCGCGGGCTGCCTGCTCGCAGGGGCAGCAGCCCGGTACAGGGAATGGTGAGGCTGGCGCGAGTGCAGCTGGCCACGGGCCGTGTCCCGTCTCTTCCGACCTCTCACCGTACAACACGGCTGCAAAGTGCCGACGTATCTCCTACCGGTGTTTCACAACCTACGGTTTCTACCATAAGGCAAATCGCCAGTTTTTTAGTAGCTCAGAGCGTTAAGCAATGGTACCATCGGATACTGTCGGAACACCGAAATTACGCGCTGTCGGGCTTGACTAGACTTGGGTGGGCGACCGTCCGGATCTGCGAAGCGCTGTTTGCAAGAGGGTTGCACTTAGCCCCTGTGAGACCAATTGAGGAGCTATGTGACTGAAAAGTCACGAAAGCTGACAACGGCCGAAAGAGTGGTGTGCCGATCACATGCCCTTCCATATCTGCATCCAGTCTGAGGATGGCACGCCGGTCGGTCGGTGCCGATGGCCCTTTCGAGGCCTGTTCGAACGGAAAGAGTTTCACAGCGTTAAATTGGGATTTTCATGTTCTACGATAAGTAGCCCCATCACACACTGCTGTCCAGTGAACGTATTATCTCATATCAAAAGTATCCAGACACCTTGTGACGGAACGCTTATGTCAACGTTTGTAGCGGCGGTCTTAAATTAACTTACCCGTAGATCGTGCTGTGTAGGTCACGTCGTGATATTAAGTTACATTCACAGCAGAGAGGGCAACCACAGTCGGCACAAGGGGAATATTCCATGTCTTAATAGAAACTGAAGGCAGTGGTGCAATAACCAAATATGTCCGCTTCTGGCAGAAAATGAATTTTTGCTACAATTGCAGAACTGAAAATTGCTCCATCGTGTGGTGCAAGAATGAGACCTGTTGATGGGCCCAATTGATAATAACATAACGAATGGACTTGTCGACATTGAGTGTCTGGGGCACGAACCAGACATTTCCAGGGCTTCCTTCGTCATTGAATCAAGCAGTTGTCAGATTCTAGCCTGTGAAATACATCCAATAAGTTCATTTTGGTTGATATTACACAAGATTCATTATTAGACTCATTGTTGCATCAGAAATACCTTTTTCGGTCTAACATTCAGTGCTGACTACGAGAAGTTTCAAAGCACAGATTCTTTGGGAACTCCACTGCACACAAGCATGTAGTTCGCTAAAGTGTATCGTTATCACAACTTATCTTTCATGATTTCGTCCTTCAGAAACCCTCAACTATATTGAATTTTCCTGAGGAAGGCCTAACAAAGTACTTCTGCCAGTTAAATCTGAGAAATATAAAGATGTCATGAAGCTTGCCAAGAAGTACGTGCCAAGTTCAGTTATGGAATTTTATTATCTCTGACAGGACTGTTTCAGATGCTAAATAGAATTCATCATAAGAGAAACGGACTGAATGTCTTACCAACTTTCCACACCTATGAATTTTAATAGGGTTTCCATTTTTTAAATTCTTAGACTCCTCATACATTTAGTAACCTGTAAAGAGCTAATAGTTGTTGTTTCGATAGTTACTTATTTATTTTTTGACATCATATTCAAAATACGAACTTGTGTGTTTCAAAACCGAGACAAGTTCAGCATATATCATGATATCACAAAAAATAATTGTTTTGTTGTTTAATAAGTAGGTAAGGACCACGAAAAGACAAGATCAGTTGACAAACTTTTCCAATTTCTCGATAGTTCTTTGTGTTCTACTTGAAACTAAGTGAAAGTGACATATCTGGTTACTGCACAATTGCCTTCAGTTGCAGAAAGCATAATGTAAGTTACAGGGCGCCGGTGCTGATAAAACAACGCATGTACCCAATAACTGGCCAATAGCTGCGAGGAAACCGGCAAAGAGACCATCGCCTAACCTCGCCGGTTGCAATTAGATAATTTTGAAAGAGATCTCCGTCCTAATCTGTACGCGATTTTGAAAAGATCTTAGCACCCAGCTAGGCTGAGTTTAAAGTCAGAATTTAGTACAACTGTCCTTATAAACCGCGAGAAGAATTTTATGGATGTTGCATTCTGTTTATTCTGTGTAAGTAAGTTATGCTTAGAAAGGGGTGGTTTATCTTAATACCCGTGTTCATCCTCGCCAGTTTCTGAGCAGACAGGCCAAGTCGTTAATTCGGGACTGGATTTATATTGTGAGGTAGCAAATATTACGGGAATTATTACTAATGTTCAAAAGTGTGTGAATTCCAAAGGACCAAACTGTTGAGGTCATCGGTCCCTAAACTTCCACACTACTTAAACTAACTTATGCTAAGGACAACACACACACCCATGCCCGAGGGAGGACTCGAACATCCGGCGGGAGGGGCCGCGCAATCCGTGACATGGCGCCCCAAACCGCTCGGTCACTCCTCGCGGATATTATTAATCAGGCCCTATATTTGTGTGACAGTTCCCTAGGATGCTAATTGTGCTTGGTCGACAAAGCGCACCCTCCTAAGTACAATATGCTAGTGAAGGATGAAAAAAGGTCCGTGACAACCATTACGTTTGCGGAATAGATCATTAGAAGCCAAAAGAGGTGGACCTGCCAGTGTGAAAGGAGGCACAGAAGAATAAGAATTCAAAACAATAAAAAATAGATCTATGGATTACATTTTTACAGTAGTTTGACTTTATTTGGTACTTAGAAAGAAAACTGATAATAGTATGGATGGAGGAGGCATTCTGGACTATTTTGCTCGTTATGTTGCCTTAGGCATGGACAGGGACTTGCCTACATGTCAGCGGCAATGATGTCATTAATGTCCTTGAATGTGTGATATCATCAAGTGTGAAGCCGGAGGGAAATTCCAAAATCCAAGAAGGTGCATGACAGGAAAGAGGCTGGATGGAGTGAAATTCATAATTTAAAGTAACTTTAAAAATGAATGGCGGGGAATGGCGGTAAATTTAAAAATTACAAGCTGGTGAATGATGATAAATATAGAAATTGCAGGATGGTGGATAGCGATAAATTTGAAAATTGAAAAATTGTGGATGGTGGAAATTTTAAAACTGCAAGATGGTGAAGGGGGAAATTTAAAAAAAATGCAAAATGGTACTGGGGGGAATATTTGTGGTGTTATTAGCAAGCCGAATGGCTGTCAAGGGTAAAGTCACAACCCAGGAGGCGATTCAGCATTTGGTGGATAAGGTAGCTAAATTTTGAACAGATAATGAAACTCTGCACAGGGAAATATAGCGCTTAAAGAGTTAGAAAGGTGAACGGTCGACTTGTAACGTGTTTCGACCCGTCCTTGATGCTAATACTGCCCCACTGATAGCCCCATCTTTTGGGTAAATCTGCGGAAGATGTTTTTGCGTTTTTTGTAGCTTGCATGTAGCGACGAAGTTAGAGAACTGGAGAAATGACCAGCTGTTAAGCTGTTAAGTGTTTTCGTTTTTTATTTTTTAATTATCAGGCGATGATAGATCATATTAATGTACAATGAGATGAGATGTTGCGGGATGCTCAGTATTTCGTGGATTTTCAGAAAAGGTTACTGGATCCTTAGTGCAGGAAAAATACTTCTATATATTATATTGAACAACTTAATAGTATAAAGCAAAAACAAGGAGTATCGATAGAAAGTTCAGAACGCCATATTGGGAAAATCGATATTAATTCCTATGAATTGAAGGAGGATGATCGTGCGAATAACGACATTCTGGAGGGAGCAGAAGAATCTTCGCTTGATGTGTTTTTTCAGTACCTTCCGACTGAAATTTCAATAAAAGGACGCATACAATTACCGAAAAATTTTGACGAATCAGTAGCATCTGCTTGAACATTGGCTGAAATTTAATCAGTGACTAGGCCGAGAGGGAAGCGATTAGTTTTAATTAATGCAAAGATCATGCGTTATAGATGTGACTTTCCGGGCCACATTCAGCGGTTTTTCAGGAAGCCACAGTGTCAGAGGTGCAAACAAGTTGGGCAATCCGTTCAGAAACTTCCGTAGGCTCGTTGAAAGTGGAATCAGTGTAACACTCACGCCCTTTTGTTAAATACGGTGACCACTGCGCAATGCATCTGGTAAGTATGGCCACGAGACATCCACCTGCGTAAGCAGTGGCCGACATATGTCTATCCGTCTGTGTAGAAGTAAGGTTTGTGGGAGGCAGGTCATAGGTGTCCGCATTGGATAAGCAGCTGCCAGCAGCAAGTCGTATACGCTTAGCTCACTTATTTGTTACATAGTTTAATTCTTAATTTCTTTGCGTGTTTTTGGGTACTTCCATTGTTTACTTCATAAATTTCGGGCGTATTATAGTATTTGAGAGTTGTAGCAGCGCGTTTTAATACTGGAATAGTGTAAAATCACTTAGTCTCCTTCTGCCGCCGAGCAGTGTGTCAGCAGTGCGCAAGTAGCAGCATTACAGCATTTACTAGGCAATCTTGTATTTTAATAACCGTTTAAATTTTGTGTCGAATTATTTGTGCTCTCTGTAGATTAGATCAGACGTTCTTTGCACAACAGTACTTAGCATGGATAGGGACTTCGACTGCTATGTTCGGATGCGGGCTGAGTTGGCATCCCTTCGCTCCCAGCTTCAGGTAGTGTTGGCTTCGGTCACACAGCTTGAGGCTGTTGCCAATGGGCATCACTGTGGGGGTCTGGATGGGGGTTTTTCGGGGATGGCTAGCTCGTCCCACGCATCCCCCGATTGGACTATGGCTGTGGCTGCCCGGGATACTGCCCACATTGAGGCTGACCCCCTCACCCGTGGTAGAGTGGGAGGTCGTCTCGAGGTGTGGCAGGGGGCGAAAGACATTCCGGAGGGCTGAACGGAAGGCCTCTCCAGTTTGTCTGACAAACTGGTTTCAGGCTCGGTCTCCACTGATACTGATCTTCGGCCGGACATGGCTGCTTGTCCTGTTCCAGAGGTTGCCCCTCAGTCTGCAAGATCCAAGCAGTCGCAGAGGTTGGGCTTACTGGTACTTGGGAGCTCCAACGTCAGGCGCGTAATGGGGCCCCTTAGGGATATGGCAGCAAGAGAGGGGAAGAAAACCAATGTGCATTCCGTGTGCATACTGGGGGGAGTCATTCCAGATGTGGAAAGGGTCCTTTCGGATGCCATGAAGGGTACAGGGTGCACCCATCGGCTGGTGGTCGCTCATGTCGGCACCAATGATGTGTGTCGCTATGGATCGGGGGAAATCCTCTCTGGCTTCCGGCGGCTATCTGATTTGGTGAAGACTGCCAGTCTCGCTAGCGGGATGAAAGCAGAGCTCACCATCTGCAGCATCGTCCACAGGACTGACTGCGGACCTTTGGTACAGAGCCGAGTGGGGGGTCTGAATCAGAGGCTGAGACGGTTCTGTGACCGTGTGGGCTGCAGATTCCTCGACTTGCGCCATAGGGTGGTGGGGTTTCTGTTTCCGCTGGATAGGTCGGGAGTCCACTACACACAGCAGGCGACTACACGGATAGCAAGGGTTGTGGATTGGGCGGTTTTTTTAGGTTAGATGGCCTTGGGCAAGTACAGAAAGGACAACAGCCTCAAAGGGTGCGGGGCAAAGTCAGGACATGCCGGGACCAAGCAGCAATAGGTATTGTAATTGTAAACTGTCGAAGCTGCATTGGTAAAGTACCGGAACTTCAAGCGCTGATAGAAAGCACCAAAGCTGAAATCGTTATAGGTACGGAAAGCTGGCTGAAACCAGAGGTAAATTCAGCCGAAATTTTTACAAAGGCACAGACGGTGTTTAGAAAGGATAGACTGCATGCAACCAGTGGTGGCGTGTTTGTCGCTGTTAGTAGTAGTTTATCCTGTAGTGAAGTAAAAGTGGATAGTTCCTGTGAATTATTATGGGTGGAGGTTACACTCAATAACCGAGCTAGGATAATAATTGGCTCCTTTTACCGACCACCCGACTCAGCAGCATTAGTGGCAGAACAACTGAGAGAAAATCTGGAACACATTTCACATAAATTTTCTCAGCATGTTGTAGTCTTAGGTGGAGATTTCAATTTACCAGATATAGACTGGGACACTCAGATGTTTAGGACGGGTGGTAGGGACAGAGCATCGAGTGACATTATACTGAGTGCACAATCCGAAAATTACCTGGAGCAATTAAACAGAGAACCGACTCGTGGAGATAACATCTTGGACCTACTGATAACAAACAGACCCGACCTTTTCGACTCTGTAAGCGCAGAACAGGGAATCAGTGATCATAAGGCCGTTGCGGCATCCCTGAATATGGAAGTAAATAGGAATATAAAAAAAAGGGAGGAAAGTTTACGTGTTTAGCAAGAATAATAGAAGGCAGATTTCAGACTACCTAATAGATCAAAACGAAAATTTCTGTTCCGACACTGACAATGTTGAGTGTTTATGGGAGAAGTTCAAGGCAATCGTAAAATGCGTTAGACAGGTACGTGCCGAGTAAAACTGTGAGGGACGGGAAAAACCCACCGTGGTTCAACAACAAAGTTAGGAAACTACTGCGAAAGCAAAGAGAGCTTCACTGCAAGTTTAAACGCAGCCAAAACCTCTCAGACAAACAGAAGCTAAACGATGTCAAAGTTAGCGTAAGGTGGGCTATGCGTGAAGCGCTCAGTGAATTCGAAAGTAAAATTCTATGTACCGACTTGACAGAAAATCCTAGGAAGTTCTGGTCTTACGTTAAATCAGTAAGTGTCTAGAAACAGCATATCCAGACACTCTGGGATGATGATGGCATTGAAACAGAGGATGACACGCGTAAAGCTGAAATACTAAACACCTTTTTCCAAAGCTGTTTCACAGAGGAAGACCGCACTGAAGTTCCTTCTCTAATCCTCGCAGAAACGGAAAAATGGCTGACATCGAAATAAGTGTCCAAGGAATAGAAAAGCAACTGACTGGACCTGACGGGATACCAATTCGATTCTACACAGAGTACGCGAAAGAACTTGCCCCCCCTTCTAACAGCGGTGTACCGCAAGTCTCTAGAGGAACGGAAGGTTCCAAACGACTGGAAAAGAGCACAGGTAGTCCCAGTCATCAAGAAGGGTCGTCGAACACATGCGCAAAACTGTAGACCTATATCTCTGACATCGATCTGTTGTAGAATTTTAGAACATATTTTTTGCTCGCGTATCATGTCATTTCTGGAAACCCAAAATCTACTCTGTAGGAATCAACATGGATTCCGGAAACAGCGATCGTGTGAGACCCAACTCGCTTTATTTGTTCATGAGACCCAGAAAATATTAGATACAGGTTCCCAGGTAGATGCCATTTTCCTTGACTTCCGGAAGGCGTTCGATACAGTTCCGCACTGTCGCCTGATAAACAAAGTAAGAGCCTACGGAATATCAGACCAGCTGTGCGGCTGGATTGAAGAGATTTTAGCAAACAGAACACAGCATGTTGTTCTCAACGAAGAGACGTCTACAGATGTTAAAGTAACCTCTGGCGCGCCACAAGGGATTATTATGGAACCATTGCTTTTCACAATATATATAAATGACCTAGCAGATAGTGTCGGAAGTTCCATGCGGCTTTTCGCGGAATGTACTTACATTTAGATAACTGACCCTTAACATAGACAAATGTAATGTATTGCGAATACGTAGAAAGAAAGATCCTTTATTGTATGATTATATGATAGCGGAACAAACACTGATAGCAGTTACGTCTGTAAAATATCTGGGAGTATGCGTACGAAACGATTTGAAGTGGAATGACCATATAAAATTAACTGTTGGTAAGGCGGGTGCCAGGTTGAGATTCATTGGGAGAGTCCTTAGAAAATGTAGTCCATCAACAAAGGAGGTGGCTTACAAAACACTCGTTCGACCTATACTTGAGTATTGCTCATCAGTGTGGGATCCGTACCAGGTCTGGTTGACATAGGAGAAAGGGAAGATCCAAAGAAGAGCGGCGCGTTTCGTCACAGGGTTATTTGGTAAGCGTGATAGCGTTACGGAGATGTTTAGCAAACTCAAGTGGCACACTCTTCAAGAGAGGCTCTCTGCATCGCGGTGAAGTTTGCCGTCAAGGTTTCGAGAGGATGCGTTTCTGGATGAGGTACCGAATATATTGCTTCCTCCTACTTATACCTCCCGAGGAGATCACGAATGTAAAATTAGAGAGATTTGAGCGTGCACGGAGGCTTTACGGCAGTCGTTCTTCCCGCGAACCATACGCGACTGGAACAGGAAAGGGAGGTAATGACAGTGGCACGTAAAGTGCCCTCCGCCACCCACCGTTGGGTGGCTTGCGGAGTATAAATGTAGATGTAGATGTAGCCAAAGTGTATTTCATGCCTTAAATTTGAACCCACCACGATGTAGACAAAGTCGTGTGGGTGGTAATAGTATTCACGTATTCGGGATTGTTGGATTTACGAGTGTGGACGAGACACTTTCCGCTGTGTGTGTAAGTTCTCCCTAGCGTGGGGATAAGTTGGAGCATCACTATTGGGCTAGACCTCCTGGTCAAACATCACAGCAAAGTCGATCTGCGAGAGCGCATATTGGAGCTGAATGAGACATCGTCCCGTCTCGGTTCTGCTGCTGGAAGAGCCGCATTGTCGCAGTTGAGCCATACCTGTCCTCCTTCTGTGGCTTTTGGTAAAGTCTCACACTATCCGGCCACGGCTTAGCAGGAGCCCTTACGCTCTCAGCGTCGAGGTGCAAACTATTACATCGTAAACGTCGTTTGGCGAGAAATGCCTTCTTTGCCTGTGCTCGTCTGCTTTTTATGTCCTCCTTGCTTCTTCCGACGTGAATTATTTTGCTTCCAGCGGTAAGCCAATTAAACTTTGTACATGGTATCTTAGACTCGACTGGTCGTATATAATACCGAAAGGTACAGGAAGGGTATTTTGGATGAACCTAGAACCTGATCTGCTGAATAATAAATGGTTCAAATGGCTCTGAGCGCTATGGGACTTAACATCTGAGGTCAACAGTCCCCTAGAAATTAGAACTACTTAAACCTAACTAATCTATGGACATCACACACATCCATGCCCGAGGCAGGATTCGAGCCTGCGACCGTAGCAGTCACGCGGTTCCGGATTGAGGCGTCCAGAACCGCTCGGCCACACTGGCCGGCGCTGATTAATAGTTTTTGTATAACAATCTTCTGAAACTATCTCCTGTGTGACTCGCGAGTCACCTCACAGTTCCACAATGTGAGCTCCGAATGATATCAGAAATAAGAAATGAAACTTCTTGAAACATTAAAACTGTGTGTCGGGCCGAGACTCGAACTCGGTACCTTTGCTTTTCGCGGGCAAGTGCTGGGTCGTGAGTCGTGCTTTGGTAGATCAGTTGGTAGAGCACTTGCCCGCGAAAGGCAAAGGTCCCGAGTCTCGGCCCGGCACACATTTTTAATCTGTCAGGAAGTTTCATATCAGCGCACACTCCGCTGCAGAGTGAAAATCTCATTCTGGATATCAGAAATACTTCCGAATGGCAGAATCCTGTACGAGCTCACAGAGCAACCACACAATCCTCCTACTGATCTCGTCCTAAAGTTTCCCCCTGCCCAGCAGCTTTGTTAATTTTTGCTCGCTCTGTCCTTCAAGGCGTTGAATTTCTCCTCATATCGTCATTATCACGGGTGGTCTTAGTTTGAATTGTCACCCAATCAGCGATCGATGCAGAGTAACCACCCTCGCCAGTCTTCATGTAGGGTGCTAAACTTCCAAAATTTCCTGCGAAAAGTTATAGTTGGCGGCTAGAGTGTAACGCTGGAACCTCTGCGGTTGTAATTGCTCTTTCTCCCACTGTAGCACTTGCCAATATTGGCTACTAGTTCCCTAGCGGCTTTCTTGTTGCATTTTCTTTTAAAACCGTTGAGAAAACCTTGCGTTTATCTGTATTCTTGAGTCACAGATAATGCTGCATATTAAAAACGTTACCAGGAAGGTTTTGAAGGCGTCGCTCAAGTATCGTAGGACGTCGGTATCCAGCAGCATACCTCAACTGTCAGTCAGCCTTTGAAGAGAGTATCCCTTCAGTTAAGCCATACCTGTCCTCCTTCTGTGGCTTTTGGTAAACTCTCGCAATATCCGGTCACGGCTTAAGAGGAGCCCTTACGCTCTCATCGTCGATCTGCAAGTTATTACATCGTAAACTTCGTTTGGCGAGAAACACCCTCTTTACATGTGCTCGTCTGCTTTTTATGTCCTCCTTGCTTCTTCTGACACGAATTATTTTTCTTCCAAGGTAACAGAATTATTTTACGTCATCTACGTCTTGGCCGAAGCACTGATACAGAACCACCCCTAAACGTCGCAGAACCACCGCCCTGTAGTACACGTTCCATATATTTCGGGTTGAACGACGTCTTATATCATTGGGAAAGACGCAAAATTGGACTCATTGGGCCACATTACATTCCTCCAGCCAACTACTTTGTAGTCAGTGTGTTGTTTGGTCCATTGATGACGTGCAGCTGTGAGCAATGGTCATTTCTGAGGTGTCCGCCCCTGTAAAATAGGGTATTTTTATTGCCATCGTGCTTACTCCACGTTACATAGTTGCGTTCATACTTTAACAAATTGACCAGCTCTTTTCACGGCGTGGTCGTGTGCACTCCCAAAGACGATGGACGATTGCTGCTTTCTGTCATTCTTTCATATCTACACGTCGACCCGCTGGCACACATACACACCATCTCACTGCCACGACCTACATCGGCGGTAGAGGGTACCAGTTACACATCGTCTACATTTCTCCAGAAAGACCAAAGCATCCACTCACTCCAAATAGTTTCGAGACTGGATTAATAAACAAAGAGGAGGAAAGTTAAGATGCTTGTTTTAATGCCGGCCGCGGTGGCCGAGCGGTTCTAGGCGCTTCAGTCCGGAACCACGCGGCTGCTTCGGTCGTAGGTTTGAATCCTGCCTCGGGAATGGATGTGTGTGGTGTCCTTCGTTTAGTTAGGTTTACGTAGTTCTAAGTTCTAGGGGGCTGATGACTTCAGATGTTAAGTCCCATAGTGCTTAGAGCCATTTGAGCCATTTTGGAGCTGGTTTTAATGCTTCAGGTATGCTATATAGTCTCTCTATCTCTCTCCCCACCCCTTTCGCTCGAATATAATGCAGATAACGTTCAACAACGATGTAAAATTGCCAGAAAAGTCCTTTGGGATGTTGTTCAACTTGCGCGTCACATTGGCTTGAATGTGTCGGTTATGTCGTCAACGCGTTGACCCTTCACGTGAATTTCTGCACTTTGTCGTTCTGTGGCAGGTTCATATTGATAACACCAAGTCTCATCATCGCCCGTGACGACTGAAACATCGAAGTCTTCTTTGTGTAATGCGCAAGACGCCTTCAGCTCGAAAAAGCGCATCACTTGTTAATATCGCCTCAATTTATTATCGAATTCAATGTTTTCAGTGAATGAAGAGTCTGTTATGAGGTTTGTGAAGATTTATGATATTCTTTGTGTTAAAATGTTATAGATTAGTGACGCCTGATGTTCGAGAAAAACTATGTTCCGTCAAGTAAGCGAGTTTGCAACGCCCAGCCCACTGCTGAATTGCGGCGTGCGGCAATGATAACAACTACGGAGCAACTGGTCAATAGAAACCTTTGCAATGAGCTAATTCTTATACACATATATTTACAGACTTCTAGTTAGAGGCAATCATTAGATTTATTCCTGGTATGTAATACTTTTTTTTACAAATAACTTATTAAAAAATTAATGCCACATTGTTCATTCATATCTCACTATCAGTTACTGCACACACTATACACACATTGTTTCATAACACTTCACTCACTACACCCCCCCCCCAAACCCCCTCCCCACACACACACACACACTCGCACACACACACACACACACACACACACACACACACACACACACACACACTGGTGATCTCTGGACCATTTTCTGTACGGCAACTTCCCATTTGCTATCCTGAAAAACTGAGTCAGCATCCCTCCATAATGAATGAGATGTTGAGCTCAGAATGAGGAAGAGGCGTTAGTATTGTGTCATGCATAGCTTGGGGGTAAGTATTTCTAGAAAAGAAAAAAAGAAGGAAAAAAAAACAAAGTGAAGGTGTTATGTGGAATGTTGGATATTTTATAATCATTATTATAATTGTTTTTTATTTGTATCACATTTTTTATCAAACTCCAACTATGTTTTATCTAAGTAATCCTTCAATGTATAAAGTGTATTGCCCAACTCACACTTTTTAGCTGCCTTTTTAAAATAAGTGTATTTTTGCAATTTCTTTAATCTCTTTTGGTAATTTATTGTACAGTTTTATTCCTTCATAGAAAATGCTGTTTTGAATTTGATGTTTATTTTTTCTTGGTAAATGTAAGTTGAGTCTATCTTTTGTTGGTCATGGTCAGAGCTGTTCCTCCAGTAATTACTGATGTTATTTTTGATGTGTACAACTGACTTGTAAATGTATTTACATGGAGCAGTTAAAGTCCCCAGTGTTCTGAACAGATCTTTACAATTAGCTCTATTATTATTTTTGGTTATTATTCTTATGGCTCTTTTCTGGAGTTTGAAAATTGTGTTCATATTTTGTGCAACTGAGATGAACGTCACTGATTTCCAGGCTTCTACTTGGTTAAACAGATTCGGGAAATAATACGGAACATGAAGCCATGAAATTACTAAGTTTACCTAAAGTAAACGTGTGAGGTGTCAATAGGTAATACTACAGTGACATTCTTAACTGACAAGACGACGAGGCTTCTTGTTATCCCCTAAAAGCTGCGTATTAAGCCAGTCAGATTTCGTGCAAACTACACTTTATCATTTCGTGTCGATGAATGCTCTGACACGTTCGTATATAACAACGCCACTGATAAGTATCAGTGGATTACTGTTTTAGCAATTTTTCTTTGTCTTCAAGAACATCAAGGAATTAGGACCAAAAGTTAAAAAAAGCTTTTTCTTGCAAAAGTCTTGTGATTGACATACCAAAATCTGGAAAAAAGAGAGCGAATAAGTTTCAGTGGTACATCCCAAACGTCGTCTCACCACTTGCAAAATAAATAAATAAATAAAAGAAAAAAATTCACTGCTTTGGTGGGACTCATGGGCAGGACGTAACGACAACTCTGTCTTAAGGAGGAGGACATAACATAATTCGGCTTCCACCCACAACTTATAGTGTGATTTACCCTCTTGATAAAAGGATATTTCAACTGTGTTAAGGGTCTCCGGAACGCCCTATACTTGCAATGTTAAAATAACGCTTATAAATTACATCTTTCCTCACAAAGTATTTGAGGTAGGAAGTTGAACTTTTTACAGATTATTTATTGGAATATGGGCTACAACGTAACACAGGGATTTTACAAAATTTTAGTTCAGTTATTAAAGATGATTTTTTTTCAATTGTAATGAAAATTCACAACATTTTTTTGCAATTTTTTTATTTATATATTCAAAAATATACAGTTTTTTGGAAAAAGGCTGTGTTAAATTATGCAGAAGGTACTGTGTAACATTTACTGAAAGTTTGAAACAAATATGTTTGGAAGATCCTCAGAAAACATGTAATTAGTATGAGAAAATAAAAGTTTTGGGAATCGAGCGACAAAGATTGGATTAACTTTTTAGTGCATTCCAGGTCCATAGGATGGATTATCTTCATCCTCTGCAAACTCCTCCTCCAGCTTCCTCTTGTTCCTCCTCCTGTTTACTCTTGCTTGTATTTCTAGACTCTTTACAGTCCTGTCTGCAGCCCGAAGGCGTTCCTTGTCTAAAGCAAGCATCGCTCGTACCATGTTAGAACCTATCTTCATTCCCATATTTCTAAATACCTTGCACCTTACAATGTTGCCATCATTGAAAGTCGCAACAGCATCATACACACCAAAGTGAAGTGTTTCTATTCCAACAAATACAGTCTTGGGGATTCTCGACCATATAACACTATTTACACTTTCATTGGGGTTTTGAGTTTTTCCGTGAATACACTTTTCCAACAGTTCAGGTGCTGCTAAGTCTCTGAAAATAGGTTTTATCACCTCCATTATTGCATGAGGCAGACTATGCTTATGAGTGTACACTTCACCAGTTAGCAATCCTTTGTTATATTTACACCAACTGTCTTCTTCTTTGGGACACAAGCTATGTTGGGGATTTTCATCGGTTGAAGAAGTATGAAAAAAAAGAGCCCAAACAGCCTTCTTCATTTCGTCGACACTTTGTGTATTTTGCCTAATAGCCATTCCATAATAGTTCTGTATTTTGTCAATTACACTGTCAGTTAACCTTCCCTTCCCATCCACCCTTTTACCATCACTGAGTTTTTGTTTTTTGTACGAAGCTTTCAGTCGCCGAAGTCTTGTTCCCATTCGCTTCTGTACGTGTCCAATACACTCAAATTTCTGCACTGCAACATCATCACCATAGGGTTTCAGTCCTTGAACATGTTTGAAACTTTTAGAATCACCGTCACCAAGGTAATTAACATATCGCACTTTATCACACGCCTCAGAACGCTGGAATATACTGGCAACACCAGCCACTTCCATTCCTCCACTACTGCCACTATAGTTAGCTTTGCAATTATTTTCATGTGTACCTTTATATTTTTGTGGACATCTACAATACTTTGATATTACTGCTACATCTAAAACTTTCCCTGTATACATACTGGTGGCAGATACTACACCATGAAGAGATGTGTGTCCCCGTTTATGCCAGGTACCATCGAACGCTGCAGTCAAATCTCTGTTACCATTATTTTCCATTACTGCCTCTTCCACAGCGTTCTTCATAGATTCTATACAGACATCTTCTACTTTAGGCCCTATTAATTTATTATAGGTCGTAAACTTGGTTGGGGGATTTGGAAGATTCATGATGCCACAGAAAATTGCACCTGCAGTAGCACCCTTACCAACTGAACGCAAGGAATAAACAAATCTAATGTTGTGTTCGTAGATTTTGCTACCATTTTCTTCAGTTGCAGTTACTGCAACACTGTTCCAAAAGGTGGTCATGTATGAACACTTATCACATTTCAGTTGTATTTCACTAGCAAGTCCTACGTGCTTTATTATGGAGAGTTCCAGACCAACTTCACTACAATGAATACATCTTACACAGTTTGAAAAAATTCCTTTGAGAACCGACATATCAAATATTTCATTCACATCCGATTCGCCCATAAAACATTCATAGTTTTCACTCATTGAACCAAGCTTCTTCTGTGAAGTATTTTCTTTCCCACTTTGACTGCTATGGGCAGGTGTACTTGCGAGGTTAGGTTCACTCACTTGGTTATCGTCTTTATTGTTTACAGTAATAACACATATCTTTGGATTTCCAACATTTCTCCTTTTCTTAAAAGCCTTCAGAGGATTTCTAATAACTTTACTTTTACTCATTATTATACTTCAACAAAACAGAGACTCAAGAAACAGAATTAATTACGAATATGTTCGAGATAACGACAGAGTAAATAAACATGAAACAATCGACAATCACACCAGCGCTATATACTGAACCATCACAGGTTAGCCACAACACATACTTTATCTCAAATCACTAAAATGTACCTGATGAACGCGGACGTTAATAATAACACCATTTGACAGCAGTTTAACAGCGCCACAGTGGGTCACGCCCATGTAGAACACATTTAAAAAAAATTTAAAAATAGTTGTAGTCTTCGGAATTGAATAAATTATATATCTATTAACAGGTAATAGTCTGCAGATTCAGAAAACGCAAAAAAGTAAAAATTGAACTTTGCATGATTTTGAGCCTTTCCGGAGCCCCTTAAGCGCTTTTCAGCAAAGTGTGAGACTATAATTTCCGTCAGGTCTGTCATTTCAGGTTTATCAGTGGAACAGTATTGTTAAACTTCAGATAATTCTGCACTGTCAGTTAGCATCACCACATGTTACTAATTTGATCAAGATTGCCCGGTACGCAAAACAACGGCCACGACCATTCCAGTTCTTTATAAATAAAACTAGTAATTACAGTGCAGTGGCTGAACGCATTAGTTTTTTCCTATATCACTTGTGCCTGGCATAAGGTAAATGTTTGGTTTCATCATGCAATACACAGTTCGCATATTTGTGTCGACTACAGGGAATAAACAAGGGACAGTTGCATTGTAAGCAAAATGTACATTCTTCAAAAATTTTCGTAGGAATTGTTATAAAATATTTAAAGTCAACAAATAAAAGTCCCGATTGACGTAAGTCGTCTGTAACGTACCATCATACACTGTCTTGATTTCCTTTCCTCTATTGTCACTTGTGTTACATTTCAGTTCAGCTGCCAATATGAACTGCATGTTGCGCAAAAAATTAATGATTTGAGACACTTTGGTGTGGTTTAAGTGCGTAAAATTCACGTGTGTGCAATTTGGACTTCGCGCTAGGAGCGCTACTTCCTCTTGTCAATGCTGCATCTTCTTCCAAAATTCCGTTGCTGTGCTGTGCCTCGTTTGTGTTCCACGTGTTGTTGACTTTCTCCAGCTGTCCTGGTGCCAACCTGTCACTGCATACATCGTCTTTTGGTATCGCTGACAGTTTTTACGGGTTAATCACCGGCAGTTTACATACTATCAGTGATATCTTTACTTCTCTTATTATTTGTTCATCTAAGTACAGTTTCTGTTCATACAAGTAAAGTCGTTGGAAAAATTTCTTGATGCCTCTGTCAAGTTCACTACTGCATCTACTACTTTGATACAGGCTGTTCCGAACTTCGTTCTGGTCCCTTGTTGACCAGTACTGGTTCAAAAATTCTCGTCTGAATTCCGTACGTGTTTTCCTCTTTTGGCCAATCCATGTTCACCAAGTGCCTGTTTCTGCTTCCTTATGTGATGCTACATATCTAAATTTTATGTGGTCATCCCACAGCTCTGGCAATATGTCTTTGAAGTGATCAAGAAAGTTATGTGATGCCATTTACCAGTCTGACTGAATTTCCTGAAATTTTCCTAACTGACGAACACTTCTTCAGCCTGTATTCCTTTGAGAGGCTCCTAGCTACACCACATTGACTTAAACATTTCACTTTGCTTTCTATTTGTTGTCATACTTCTTGTTTCCCCGACCCTGCAGCTTTTGTTCTGAGTCATGAAGCAAAACCTCCTCATTCAACTTCTTCATGTGTTTTGTATTAGAATCAGTTTCAGTGCTTATGTTTGTTTTCAAAGCTCTTATCTCTTTTGTGACGTCCATAAACAGTCAGTCGCAGTCTCCGTTTGCTGACTGAGACGTGTTGTCAGCTCTCCTGTACCCTCTTTTCCGTCACATAATTCAGTTTTTCATCTTACTTTCATAGTTTCCCACCACATTCTTGAAACCCTATAGTGAGTGCTTCTTGGATTTTCATAATTCTTTTATGAGAATCTATTGAGCTTGCCTACTTTGTTTAACTTCTGTCTTAATTTCTTCTGCAAGTTTTTTTCTGAACCTGAGCAGCCTCAATTCTGTTCTGTTTAGTACATTTCTCAGTTGATTTAATATTTTCATTACTTCATTTACAAGTTTGTCGTGAGCTTGGTGACTACAAGCCAACTGCAGCTTAATCATAGCACCGAAGTCTAACTCCCGATCACGTTCTTCTTATGTAAATTTGCAGGCTTTCTTGGTCGTCAGCACTCAAGGTAAAGTCTTCTGGGTTGTTAGGCACCGTGGTACCTCTTCTATACGATAGTCGTTTCGACCTCTCTGCCGGGATCTTCTTCAGGGTCCTGTGGTGTCCACGGTTGACTGAACACTATCAGATAACAGTGTCCTGTTCTCTCATTAAGGGGACGTTTTCCAGTGCTTAAGTTGCCTCAGTGAGTCTATGGGGTAAAATTCCTGTTGCTATCATTGGTGGGCCATCATCTTTGCAAAGTAAGTGAAGTTTCCCGCGCTAACGCTGAAGAAACAGAAGTACTGGCTACAATTCTCGTGGTAAATATTCCAGAATTAGAATCGAGAACAGCTACCAACATGAGTAACGTAGAAGTAATATCCTCGGAGTAGTGAAGCAACTCAAATCATTTAATAAAAGCAAGTCTTCTGGTCCACACAGTATACCATTTAGGTTCCTTTGCTGATGTATTAGCTCCTTACTTAGCAATCATGTACAACCGTTCGCTCGACGAAAGATCCGTACCCAAAGACTGGAAAGTTGCACAGGTCACACCAATATTCAAGAAAGGTAGTAGGAGTAAACCACTAAATTACAGGCCCATATCGTTAACGTCGATATGCAGCCGGATTTTAGAACATATATTGTGTTCTAACATTATGAATTACCTCGAAGGAATCGGTCTATTGACACACAGTCAACATGGGTTTAGAAAACATCGTTCCTGTGAAACACAACTAGCTCTTTATTCACACGAAGTGCTGAGCGCTGTTGACAAGGGATTTCAGATCAATTCGATATTCCTGGATTTCCGGAAGGCTTTTGACACTGTACCACACAAGCGGCTCGTAGTGAGATTGCGTGCTTATGGAATATCATCTCAGTTATGTGACTGGATTTGCGATTTCCTGTCAGAGAGGTCACAGTTCGTAGTTCAAAAAATGTGTTCAGATGTGTGTGAAATCTTATGGGACGTAACTGCTAAGGTCATCAGTCCCTAAGCTTACACACTACTTAACCTAAATTATCCTAAGGACAAACACACACACCCATGCCCGACGGATGACTCGAACCTCCGCCGGGACCAGCCGCACAGTCCATGACTGCAGCGACCAGACCGCTCGGCTAATCCCGCGCGGTACAGTTCGTAGTAATTGACAGAAACTCATCGAGTAAAAGAGAAGTGATTTCTGGCGTTCCCCAAGGTAGTGTTATAGGCCCTTTGCTGTTCCTTATCTATATAAACGATTTGGGAGACAATATGAGCCGCCGTCTTCGGTTGTTTGCAGATGACGCTGTCTTTTATCGACTAATAAAGTCATCAGAAGATCAAAACAAACTGCAAAGAGATTTAGCTTCGGGTTTTTTCGTTTTCCATAGAATTCCCGAAACATCCTGTCATAATTCTTCGGCAAGCACTTTCAGAAAACAAAGATGCTCACCCGATGGCCCTTACAATTTCTTCACCGGAAATTCTCTTAGGTTTAGTATCGAAATTCAGACCTTTGCCCAGGACTGAGACGGCTGCTTTACCAAGTTCGTCTGTCGAAGGGTTCACCACCATTCATTTCGGATCCAGAATGTGGTCTTTTTGCGTACACTTTATTCGTCATTTGCTCAAACTCCTCTTTCTGTTTCATAGCATTGAAATCTGATAATCTTGCTGAATGATTAAAAGCCGTTCTCTCCACTTTATCGTAGTCTTAATGTGAGAGAACTATCGCCAGTGAAAAAATCAAAGCAATTAAATGGACTTAACATAATTCAACTGTGCGTATTTGCTGGATTCTTTAACGAAGAAGTGCTTGGCTCGCACTTAGAGAGATCCTGCTGACTTTCATTGTCTGCACATGGTGATTAATTTTGACGGAATTGGGGATAACATCATTATCGTGATACTAGGAAAGAAAAGCCATATCAGTAACTTGTAAGTAATTTACATCTTGGTCTGTGCATGTTCTTCAGTCTTCTGAGGGTGGTATAAACACCCTGCTGACTTTCGTGGCCGCTGTCGCCGTGCGAATTTTAGCCAATAACCTCACTCTTTCAGCATTGGCGCAGGAATACTTCACTAACTATCTAACGACAATAGCCCACAATAGCCAAACTAGGGTTACCCAATAATCCCACTTTTGCAGCATAAGCGCGAGAAAACTCTACCTTTGAAAGTCTTTTCGGGTTTGCTGCCGGATCCTAAAATCAACTTGACTCGATATTTCGGCGACCCAACTGGTCGCCATCTTCAGGAAAATGCTGCTTCTGCTGATGAGTCCCGCTGAGAACTGACGCCAGGTTGCAAATCGACGTCCTATATAGGCCACCGTTCAGTACACGGCGCATGCGCCGCCCATCACGGTTTCTGCACACACCCGGTGTGTACAAAATTCCGTGTCAATGTGGGAAAGCTTATATTGGCCGTTCGATTCGCACAGCGCATGACAGGTGTGTGGAACATCGCCGTCATACGAGGCTACAGCAGCCGGAAAAATCGCCGGTAGCAGAACACTGCCTAAATGAGGGACACCGTATGAAATTTGATGAAACTGTGGTTGTTGTTGTTGTGGTCTTCAGTCCTGAGACTGGTTTGATGCAGCTCTCCATGCTACTCTATCCTGTGCAAGCTCCTTCATCTCCCAGTACCTATTGCAACCTACATCCTTCTGAATCTGCTTGGTGTATTGATCTCTTGGTCTCCCTCTACGATTTTTACCCTCCACGCTGCCCTCCAATGCTAAATTTGTGATCCCTTGATGCCTCAAAACATGTCCTACCAACCGATCCCTTCTTCTAGTCAAGTTGTGCCACAAACTTCTCTTCTCCCCAATCCTATTCAATACCTCCTCATTAGTTACGTGATCTACCCACCTTATCTTCAGCATTCTTCTGCAGCACCACATTTCGAAAGCTTCTATTCTCTTCTTGTCCAAACTGGTTATCGTCCATGTTTCACTTCCATACATGGCTACACTCCATACAAACTGTGGTAGCTGCCAATATTTCCGGTTTTTGGGACATTGTCTATAAAGAGGTGATTGAAATTAGGTTGGCTGATAATTTAATCAACAGAGACAATGTGTTTCCTCTTAGCAAGACGTGGAATCCTGTATTATCTCGCATCAAAACTGAACTTGGTTCGGTGCAGCCTTGATTCCGATATATCGTTGCCAGCAGTGTTTCAGTAATGGCGGCACCACCTCCCTGTCTTGGAAGGCAGAAACCGTGATGGGCGGCGCATGCGCCGTGTACTGAACGGTGGCCTATATAGCACTTCGATTTCTAACCTGGCGTCAGTTCTCAGCGGGACTCATCAGCAGAAGCAGCATTTTCCTGAATATGGCGACCAGTTGGATCGCCGAAATGTCTAGTCAAGTTGATTTTAGGATCCGGCAGCAAACCCGAAGAGACTTTCAAGACTTATTACGCCGGGAAAGCCTACGTAATCACAATCTCTACCTTTGTAAGATAAAGCGACATTGGACGCCATAAGAGATGTGTCGAAACATAGATCGTATGAAACAATTATGAAGTGGCTTAATAACGCGGAACGTTTTACTTCTTTTTTGACAAATCCAAAGGTTGGGGAGGAATCTGCACTTGAATTTACCACATCGTCACCGTAATATCATCACCCATACTATCATCATATGACATCTCATCACCAACCATTTCCACCTTTATTCTTCGTAGATGTGCTTCGCCAGTTTCTCACTTAACTGATACTGCTCTATCAGAATCATATGATACCTCATTGTCAACCACCTCTATCATTGCTCTCCCCAAATTTACCTCCTCAGTTTCACACTCAAATGATGCTGCTAAGCCAGCCATATCTGTATTCACATTGGTAGTTGCCGTAATTAGTTTAGCTACCTGTGAATTGCACAAATTTCAGACATTCAACTTACCCCTGACGTATACAAAACAATACAACTGAACTGCAACTGACACTGACGACGCAGGGCTCGACACCAGTATAATTTTTAAAATTAATAAACATATAATGTGCACTAGCAGCAATTTCTAACAGTTATTTGTTAGCGGAATTTACTTTACATGCACTTACACTCAAGTCTACTCTGGAGTAGCCACAACTGTTCGCTGGTTTCCACATGCAACTGATACAAAACAACTAAGGATTCCTGTCTTAATTTTACTGATGTTATAGGATTACTACTGTTATCAATTTTTGTTATGAGTTTATCACAACACTTAATTCCACTTATTCGTCCCGCACCAGTTGTACAGTACAGTATTTCGTAATTGCTCCAGTGTCTTGAGGTCAGCTCCCCCTACAGTTCTGCAATGTGAATCAATTCGAACCACTCCGATTGTTACTTGTTCGTCTGCTCAGCCTCTGGGGTGGGGATTATTGGCAATGTCCTACTATCACTTCTTTAAACTTAAGTTGTTTGCATGCAGCTGCCCTACTGCTGTTCCGATTCGCATCACTGTGTAATCGAGCTCTTTGTCCATCAGGCTCCTTGCACTTGTGACATCACGGCCACATTGCACTCATATGCGAATATTGCAAGTCGCCATGTAACCTAAGTGAACTAGCATGGGCTGTGGTGGTATACTGCAGCGCAAGGTCACTTCTTTCTTTGTACACACGGGAAACTGGTGGGTGCCACACTACCAAATGATATAACACGAATCTGATAAGACTTTATCAATTGATAGTAATGCATTTCACAGGGCTGCACTGCTTACACAATGGATATCATATACACTCCTGGAAATGGAAAAAAGAACACATTGACACCGATGTGTCAGACCCACCATACTTGCTCCGGACACTGCGAGAAGGCTGTACAAGCAACGGCACAGCGGACACACCAGGAACCGCGGTGTTGGCCGTCAAATGGCGCTAGCTGCGCAGCATTTGTGCACCGCCGCCGTCAGTGTCAGCCAGTTTGCCGTGGCATACGGAGCTCCATCGCAGTCTTTAACACTGGTAGCATGCCGCGACAGCGTGGACGTGAACCGTATGTGCAGTTGACGGACTTTGAGCGAGGGCGTATAGTGGGCATGCGGGAGGCCGGGTGGACGTACCGCCGAATTGCTCAACACGTGGGGCGTGAGGTCTCCACAGTACATCGATGTTGTCGCCAGTGGTCGGCGGAAGGTGCACGTGCCCGTCGACCTGGGACCGGACCGCAGCGACGCACGGATGCACGCCAAGACCGTAGGATCCTACGCAGTGCCGTAGGGGACCGCACCGCCACTTCCCAGCAAATTAGGGACACTGTTGCTCCTGGGGTATCGGCGAGGACCATTCGCAACCGTCTCCATGAAGCTGGGCTACGGTCCCGCACACCGTTAGGCCGTCTTCCGCTCACGCCCCAACATCGTGCAGCCCGCCTCCAGTGGTGTCGCGACAGGCGTGAATGGAGGGACGAATGGAGACGTGTCGTCTTCAGCGATGAGAGTCGCTTCTGCCTTGGTGCCAATGATGGTCGTATGCGTGTTTGGCGCCGTGCAGGTGAGCGCCACAATCAGGACTGCATACGACCGAGGCACACAGGGCCAACACCGGGCATCATGGTGTGGGCAGCGATCTCCTACACTGGCCGTACACCACTGGTGATCGTCGAGGGGACACTGAATAGTGCACGGTACATCCAAACCGTCATCGAACCCATCGTTCTACCATTCCTAGACCGGCAAGGGAACTTGCTGTTCCAACAGGACAATGCACGTCCGCATGTATCCCGTGCCACCCAACGTGCTCTAGAAGGTGTAAGTCAACTACCCTGGCCAGCAAGATCTCCGGATCTGTCCCCTATTGAGCATGTTTGGGACTGGATGAAGCGTCGTCTCACGTGGTCTGCACGTCCAGCACGAACGCTGGTCCAACTGAGGCGCCAGGTGGAAATGGCATGGCAAGCCGTTCCACAGGACTACATCCAGCATCTCTACGATCGTCTCCATGGGAGAATAGCAGCCTGCATTGCTGCGAAAGGTGGATATACACTGTACTAGTGCCGACATTGTGCATGCTCTGTTGCCTGTATCTATGTGCCTGTGGTTCTGTCAGTGTGGTCATGTGATGTATCTGACCCCAGGAATGTGTCAATAAAATTTCCCCTTCCTGGGACAATGAATTCACGGTGTTCTTATTTCAATTTCCAGGAGTGTATTTAAGTGAGGTCACGTTCGCGATCACTCACTGTTCATCGGTAGCCATAATTAATTCGGCAGCCGTAATTAGTCCATCATTTCCGTGAACATGAGTACGTTGACGACAGTTGACAGAACACGCGATTTAGTTCAGCCCCACATATTACGCGATCTATATCACTGCTACGTTATTCGTGCGCACATCTGTAAATACTTTTTAACTCAAATTTGACATCTTTTCGTGACAAGATTTTCCGTAGCTCCGCCGCGTGAGTTAGTCGGTATTACGCTCTACTCGGTGAATCCCCACTCTCCATATCACGGAGATAACCGCCACAATTTTGCCGCCAAATGAAAGCGATGCTAGCGGTGACGTAACTATCGATCTCTGTGATCGTATAAGTATCTCACAAGTACAGCGGTCGTCCAAAATGATCTGAGACTGATTTTATTCCTGCCGTATAAGCGACGTCAACACAGTGATTCTGGTGGCAGCTTGAACTAACAACTGCAAACAACAGATCTGCATTGGACCAGTCTGTTGTGAGCAGTGTGTTAAGTAGTGAAAGTGCAGTGCATCAACGATATGTCACAAGTCGTAATGGAGCAACATCTGTAAATCAAATGTTGAAGGCATTCTCCAAATTGTTTTCAAGAAGAGAGAAGCGTGTACAAAGGGGTTAGCACATTTTGACTCCCGAACAAAAACAACGACGCAAAAGGTAGCCTTCCGTGACTTGATTGAAATGTAACATGCTGACAATTGTTTCTGTTGTTTTCTGGAAAAAATCATGATTGTGCCCGTGGTGTAACTTGGTGCAACATCACTCTAGAAAACATTAAACCTTTTTGCGTTATTAGGCTACAGGTTGGTTTGATGCGGCCCACTGCGAATTCCTCTAATGTGGAATCCTGTTCATCTCACACTATCATTTACAGCCTACTTTCTTTTATTATTTGCTGAATGTATTCCAATCTCTGTCTTCCTCTACAGTTTTTGCGTCTCCAGCTCCCTCTAGCACCATGGATGCTATTCCCTGATGTCTTAACAGATGTCCTATCAACCTGTTCCTCCCTCTTGTGAATGTTGTCAACACATTTCTTTCCTCGTCGATTCTGCGGAGAACACGTGAGCAAGTCTTTTCATATCCACCATCCAACGGAAAATTTCCCAAAAACATTGAAACACGGTTCGTCTACAAACGCGTACCTATTAAGCAGCACAACGTACCATTAATCACAAACAGAAGAAACTAATCTCACACTTCAAGAAGTGGGAACTTTTCGTATACCTGGCGAGCGTACACTCTACCAGAATCGGTGAAATAGTCATTTTCTACGAAACCCGATAATGCAATCAAAATATCTGTCTGAACGACTTACAGCTGCTCTCGACACACTTGAGTTCTGTCCCCGTTGCAGACTAACTCACGTGTCGTACGTGTAAACCGATCTCATCGCACTCTTGAGATGATCTCTCTCAAGGCTCATTACTCGAACAATACTCTGATACTCAACTGAAATTCTAAAAGGACAAGGCAAGAACCATTCTCTGCGAACAAACATATGATGCTAGTTCTCTCTTGAACAATTGCCACTACTGCTACTAATTCAGAGGGCTCTGTCTCGTAGATCTTCCTTGGTAACTGCGCACTGACTCTCACGAGGAATTCTGACTCTTTAGAATAGTTTCCTTCTCACATTTTTGTGAGTTTCATTTTGGCGTATACGTCATATGTCGTATGCATATAGTACTCAGCTACTAGCCACTCACACAGACTATGTAGCACATTATGGTAGCACTTACGTGGTTGGCTTGTTTGTGGAGTGAGGTCCGAAACTGGTCGCCGCTTAAATAAAAACAAAGTTCTGTGCAACTTTGACAGTTTCGTAATTTCATTGAAGAATACTAAGTTGCTGCGTACAGCCGTCCAGCATGCTGGAGTTAAGCACTTCGTTGTTACAGATTATTGATGATTTCACAGTTAAAGGTAATTTTATTTTAATAAGGGGAATCAGGTTGCAGATAACAGACAGAAAACCATTATTATCGTGCCGTTTAGCCATCTGCTTATTCGCACTATAAAAAGACACTATTTCACTTTTAAAATATTATTTTATGTATTTAGATGCAGGAATCTTTACTGTACTTTTGATTAAATGATAATGAGAAAGCTAATTTTCCAACACTTTATTTCAATTTTATCTGAATTAATTCTTCACCAGTCTCTAAATTAATTTAATTGGAAATTACTCGAGCACTTAATTCTCTTCCATATTGACAATCGAATAGAGATCGTTCACTGTGATGCGGGATGTATTGGATCTTCAGCTGATAAGACCAGATTTGATGATTAAGTGATGATGATGATCTCTGTTTAGGGGGGCGCTCAACTGCGCGATCATTAGCGCCTGTACAAAGTCCCAATTGTTAAACAGTCCAATTTTTTTTACAGTCCACTCTAGCCACTGCCACAAATGATGATGATGAAGATGAAATGATGAGGAAAACACAAAAACCCAGTCCCTGGGAAGAGAAAATCCCCAACCCGGCTGGGAATCGAACCCGGGATGTTTAAATCGTATGAAGGGAAACGTATGGAAAGGTCACACGGATAATATAGGTCTCATTGGACTGGAGCTGGGTCTGTGTCTGGCCGGCCGGCAAGTGGCTGTGCTCACGCCGAACTCGTGCTGCAGTTGGGCCAACCAGGAGGCACAGTGTCTTCTTGCAGCTCCCATCATTGAGGCACTCCAAACGCCAACTAAATATGAAACAGATAACAGTCGTGCATCATGGGAACTTTCCTGGAGTGTGCTACTTAAATCGTTTAAGTTACATGGAAGATCGATGTAGAAACAACTAAAGCTGCAACATCGACTTTTCATTTAAGCGACGGCTGGTTTCGGATTATCTGAAGCCATTTCCATATCGTGAAGACATACAAAATAGCATTTACCGAAACGGCTTCCAAACCATGCCAAGATTATACACGTACATATAACAATGACAAGTTTAACCATGAACAGTGACAGGACAAACGTACAGTTCAGTACACTGGAAATCCGTTGTATGAAAGCGATGGTATTTAGTTACCTAATGTTGTTTTCTGGATTTTGTTCATAGCTGTAGTCAGTGCCCCGTAATCAAAATTACCGCCACGCTAGGAAACTTGTTTGGCTGTCGATTCTTTGTGCTACCTAAGGGGCCACAGTCATATTTAAACACATTTCCCCCTGCCTTTTATTCAAGCCATTATTATCGTAATTAAAATCAGGTTAAATAATAATTAATATGTTAAATATTTACCGTATGTATAAAAAGCAGTAACCATCATAATCACTGTCCTAAGATCACTGTAATAAAAAAAAGAGGACAAAGATCCTCATATGTACTCTGTTATAAAGGGAACAAACAATGGCGAAGTGGGCCATTTTCTTTCCCATTCGCTTATCTGATGAGATTTAACGTGATCTGTCGCACTGTACTTTGTAGATAGTTGTGTGGAACAATTAAAGTGAACGAGTTTAATTTTAACCTGATTTTATCGTTCAGAGTTATCTTTCCAATTATTTAAAGATGAGAGTTCAAAACTGTTACAAGGTGTACGACAATTAAATACAACGGCTTTCAGTTTGGGTGTAGTGTTTAATTCCAGTTGCCAATTACGACAGTATTAACTTCCAATCACGAAATACGATAGAATTTGCAATCACTTTCATGTGTTCAGATGTCCGATCGTCTTCTTGAGCTTTAAGTTTCATGCAGTTAAAGTCAATATTAAAGCGGTCAGAGAATTAAACCAAACGAATTGCTTCCAAGCAAAATGAAGGCTGTCGCTATTCTGAAAGTAATAGTAAAGAAATGTTAAAGATTTTGCAATAATTTCACAATTTTTGAAAGGTATTTTGTAAGAAAATTTTACATAGAACCACACATGGTCAAATGTAGAATCGACTGTGCAGTAGCGTCGCTGTTCAACAGCGATCGCTATGGGTAATGTGTTACAGTAACTTTAGATAGAGATATGTACGGAGGACTCTCAAGTGTAAAGACATGTTGTATCTGATGTGTGCTACATATAGTATACTTACTCGCTACGGGCAGTAATGTTTTTTTTTATTTGGAGGATACTGTACTGGAAGCAATGATTGACACAATGAATAGCACTCGCATCCAGTGATTTTGTAAAGTTAATTGTTAACGTATAATCAGTTTGCTGTGTGTTAATTGTGAGCATTATTAATTTTCAAAGAGTCAAACTTTAAACATAGTGCCATATTGTTACTCACCACAAGTCAATACCAGTTCCCATATCCATGTTGTTTTTGATTGACTATTTTGCTCAAGAAGTTATTATGAAAGTCATATTCGATTTAATTAAAATGTATTCTAAGCAACTTGCGCAGTAGCTGTATGCTAACTATATAATTTAAAGTACTAACAGAGTGCAGTGAGAAGAGCGTTACCATTGTGAAGATAAAAGTAAGAAATTTTATTATTTCAGGGATGGACTCATTAAGCACAGGGACCATTATTTTCAAATTGATCAAGTTTTGTTTTATTACCAGGGCCAGTTTCAAATTAGTAGTGTTCCATCAGATTGTTTTTGTGTTACGCAAACTCATGCAGTATTGGTTTGGTTTAAAGTTATTGGCAGTTTACATTCTCGCAGTCGGAAAAGTTCAGTACAGGGCAAAGCGCATAATCGACGAGGTGAAGTATAGGTTTGCATGCTATTCCCATTTAACAGATGTGTTTCAGGCTACTGACAGTTATTTCAAACGTACATATTTTATTTTATTAAAGACAGAATTCAATGAATAAGTGAGAGATAATTTCTGGGCACGAGTTATTAAGTTTATCGTTACCCCAAGTAAAGCAAATAGTACGCAACGGTAATTTACCTTCCAATTGAGATCTGAATTAATTAAACCACAATTAAAGACAGAAAGTGAAACTCATATTAAAAGCGGTGACGGGAAAACCTATATGAAGCCGGGACGGGTTGCAAGTTCCCGAATAACGCCAAGGCAGCTGCTGAGATTAATGTTACAGTAGGGCGGACGGATCGCCATCAATGATGTAGCCCTCAGTCCACAGCATACAGCGAAGAGGTTTGAAATTTGATGCACGATACTAGTCTACTGTCTGGTGTATAGTAGTCGCCTCCACCATATTTTCTCCTCCTGCTGGCTAAGTAAAGGTGATAATATTTTTTCTTCTACAGCACTTACAACGGCTACCTCTGCATCGAGTATTGTAATTCATTCGTCATTCAGCGTAGTGCAGAAAGGATTATGAGCTTATCAGCAACATCTAACATTTTTCCAATGGCAACTGTCTGGAGAAGAGCATATGCAGAGTTCATAAGAAATCAGACGAGGAACAATTGAGTGACATATAGGTTTGAAGAGCATAAACACATCCAGAGAACGCAACTGCTGGGGGTCGGGACGAGGCGCAGCGTTGAAATTTAATTAGCAGAGGCGGGGCAGGGCTGGCGTGGTGCGGCAGGCGTGCTAATCTGCATGTTAAATTCGCGACCGCCGGCACCGGCTTGGGGAGACTGTAAAGCCACAGCCGCAAACAATAGGGCAGCAACACGCACTAATGACTCTGACGTACATTCACGTTACGAACTCTTCTGTGACACATCAAGAACAGTTGTTAAAGAAGTCCTATAATGGCAGCCAGAACATTATAAATTGATGCCCAAATGAATTCATAACAAATGACTTTATTTCTGTTCCTCACAGGGCCAGCTCTATATAAGTTCACTTGTAGTAAGAATTTCTTTTTTTAAAGTAGGATCGAAAAATTGTTGCAAGTAGTTCATCAGAGAAAAAAAAAAATACATCGAAGAAGCTATATAGAGAGAATTTAGTGAGCTATTTTGTCTCATTTCATGCGAAGAAAGAGAATCATCATGAATTTCAGATGAGACAGACGATACTTTTAACAAGAAATGTACCCATAACTCGAATATTTGCCTAAACACCACAGTGATTTACTGCGCATGGTGCCACCTCCAACCTATGAAATGAATTGTATAGCACGTTATAGTGGGACCTGAAGCTTAAAGTGGATTCAAAATAGCGACGCAGATTGGCACGTTCACAGATATAAATTATTTCCGGAGATTAAAGAATCGGTAAGTGACCGAAAAAGTCAAGGATCTACTGAGGATTGAATCCTAAACCATTGATTTAATAGTCTCTAATAGTCTGACATTCACCCAAAGACTTACACAATGTTTTTAATGAGACACGAAAACTTTGTGGCCCATCAATACATGATGTTCATAGTTATGTGTGGAACACTGCATCAGTTCAGGATATTTTGACAGGGAGATTAAAATATGCCATCATGAAGCCTCTGAAGAAGACAGGGGAACCAAAGATGTCGATAAATACCGACCCGTGTCTCTCCTCACACCATTTTCCAAAAATTTGAGAAATATGATGTATTCAACGACGTCACCCACCTCTAAAGTAATATCATTATTAACCAGTTAGAATCTACATTTCAGAAGAGGCGCTCTTCTGGTATAAGTATTTACACGCACATCGAGCACATAATCAAATTTTTAAATGGAAAAACATCGCCGATTGCAGTAAAGGTTTTTCATATTGTAAGTAATAACAGTCTTCTAGAACAATTGCGTCTTACGGGACACATGATTCAACATACGCCTCATTTAGCTCTTGTTTAAGAAACAGGACGCAGAAAGTAAGAACAGACGGTTCAAGTGCTTTGCAGAAAACGTCATATCATTTGCATGGTGAGAACTTACAATGGTTATTCTGCACTTCGGTGACAACAGCTCACTGCTGTTCTTGTTTCAAGGCCCCTTATTGAGATGAACCACAGAAAGATGAGTGAGAAAACATGTATTTGTAAACTGCGAAAAACATAGATGATACTTCTAAAGCTATCTCAATTGGACGATAATGATGACTTTAGTGGAACGTTTAGCCAGAACACCATCTTGAAATTTTTCCACCAGTAAAATGGAATCCTCCCAGATCATGCTTCCTCCACTGCGGAGATAATCTGTGAGCTACACGAAAACAGAATTTCAGGAAATGGTAGTCTTGAATTTTCCTACAAACAGAATCGTTTTTATATTTTGACTAAAGTTCAGTCTTGATCACGTCATGTATGTTTTAATGATACAGGTAACCGGTTTCGGTTCTTTCTATAAAACCATCATCAGACCTATGGCTCCTTAGGATGGTAGGCGGAGCTCTCCTCGTTGACTGCGTAGCAGCGAGGAGAGCTCCGCCTACCATCCTAAGGAGCCATAGGTCTGATGATGGTTTTATAGAAAGAACCGAAACCGGTTACCTGTATCATTAAAACATACATGACGTGATCAAGACTGAACTTTAGTCAAAATATAACAATTAATTGATCACTGCTTTCCAAAAATGTTTACCAAAATTGTATAGAATCGTTTTTGCTGCCTTTGGCTCACGTTTTGTCACCCACAATTTCGATGCTCCGTCATCTTTATCCAGTAATGATGTACCCACGTTTCGTCACCATTCTACTTACACATGTCTCAACACTTTTGAGAAATATGTATTGTAATACATGTTGGTCGGTGGTTAACAGAACAATTAGAGAATTTTCCTCAATATCGACAGTTCTACAGTATTTTAGACATGCTAAATGATCATCATCTTCAAAGAACACACCACCAACGTGTAAATTCACCAGCTCAATTATCAATTGTCAGAAATGTGTTTTTTATTGTTTTTCTTTCCCTTGACGATGTGGTTAGGCAACAGAAAAGTGGCTGCTTCTCATCCATGTAGACATTTTGTAATTAAAAATGTGAGTGAGAAAACATGTAAAATGCGGAAAACATAGATGATACTTCTAAAGCTATCTCAGTTTGACGATAATTATGACTTCAACGAAGATCTTCGTGGAGCTGGTTCCTTCTGTACTGTGATGATGCTACTGATAGATGGGGAATAAGGGCGATAGTCTGAAGTTAGGTCGGCGGCTTCGAGTTTGTCAGAATACGCGAATGTACGTCACAATTAAAAATTACAAATCCCAATTTGATGAGAGTAATATTTTGATTAAAATCGGCATTTTTATGAAAACTGAAGGCGCTTAATATTATGTTCAGAAAGATGGAAATTCGTATGTAGCCTCAGTTTCGTATAAACAACTAAATAAGTGGAACCTATGAGCTACCTCTATTAGTATTCAAGTTACTTTCTAAAACCCACATTTGGAACTAAAATGTCCTTATTCATGGTAGATTAATTATTGTTTTGTATTTGTAATAGAAAAGTCCAATTGCAGCATTCGATTACATTTATGCAATAATAAAGCTGTACCAGATTTCAAGACTGTATTGTAAATAACAAGGATTACAAGGAGTCTTAAAGAGGCAGTTCAGAGGTCATGTTCTACTGTCGATTCAGTTCTAAAAATTCTAGCCGGCGAATTGTAAAGCTAAAACTTTTTCAGTAAATAAAGCAAACTTATCTATATTTACATAAAAATTAAGAAGACTGTAAATTATTAAACGACGTAGATATTAATTAATACGTGTATGAGTAAGGGGCCATTTAGATGCTACTGCCTGTGCCTAGGGCGGTTGATGGATGTTCCGTTTGGCGCTCCACTGCGCCCCTTTATAAATACAGCCGAGGCTGTAAGAAGAGACACTTCACACTGACCGCGCTGTTAGAGGCGCTATGTCACGGATTGCGCAGCCCATCATAACGGAGGTTCGAGTCCTTCCTCTGGCATAGGTGTGTGTATTGTTCTTAGCATAAGTTAGTTTAAGTAGTGTGTAAGTCTAGGGACCGACGAGCTCAACAGTTTGGTCCCTCAGGAATTCACACACGTTTGAACTTCACACGGAGAAATTAATCCGTTCGTGTCAGTCAAACGCACGTGTACGTTGTGCCTCGGTTAATGCCAGAGCCGGGAAGACTTGAATGCGTTTTCCGTAAAAGTAGGAAGTGAACTCGCGAGGACTGTATATGTGCCAGATCGCTTAGATTTCAGCTAAGAAACGGTCTGTGTGCAGCCCGTAATGTTGACGAAACCGCGTGGCAACTGGCCGTGATTGCTTTGCACCTTTAAGGCGAGTAATTAGCTTTTGGTGCCTCGAAGTCAGGCTGAGAGACCATTTTACTTGGAACTTGCGTAGAGGTTACCTCTGGGCTGTTAACAGTGCTGTTCTGGAAAGGGATATTAGAATTATCATTAGGGATATTATTATATTTTGTGAGTGTGAACTTTTACATAATATATAAAACAGTTAAACCCTACAACTTTTATTTATGGTCGTAGTTCCTGTTCCCGTTGAATAAATGGCAAGAAGGAACATTTTCTTTCAGTGAGCACAAAGAGTAATGTGGACTTCGAGACTGGAAATCATGGTCGACATGTTTTCCATCGTATTCCGGCTGACCGAAAACGTAGTTTTCAGGTTCTTGTAAACGGTGAAGGTAAAGCCCACATAGACAAACTGTGCTTTCATAACAACATAACGAAGTATCGACCACTGGATACTTACCTGTCGTCCCACACACCAAGCTTTGTGTGCGATTGCCGGTGTGAGGAAGAGGAGAGGACCAGGTTGGACCCTAGAGATGTGTCCCCAGGGAAATGATGTCCACGGCCGCAGCTGCAGGTAGGGAGCGTCCCAGCCGACTCCCGTTTTATGAGTGAGCGTCGTTAACTAAGCCGCTTCAGTACTAAAACTCCCCGGGTGCATTAGCACGTTTCCAGTTTTATGTCGCACCCGGTTTATAAATACTTCAGGCTTTCCCCGTATGGCGCCGCCCGGAACTTTCGCCAGCCCCTTTTATGTTCGAAGCTCCAGACCTGTTTCGGGATGGGCCCTGGCCTCGTTATCGCCATAAAATACGATCTGCTTTTGTGACCACATTTCAGGGAGACGAGCACTAAACCCACCTCGTCCGTTCCACCCCACTAGATTCCGCGAAATAACGTACTTGCCGTTTTGTGTATTTCTCTCCCGACCTCAGAATGCTCTCCGATACGAGTGCTTTTTACTGGCGTGTCAGCATCTGGGACGTCAATTCCCGGCACGACACTACGATAATGTCTGTTTTAGTCGTTTCTTGTTCAAAGTAGTCTTCCGGTGCCTATTAGTGCGTTACCTCAGACCAGATGGAATCAAAGTTATGGACAACTGTGGTGTTTCTCCGACTGGGGCTCATTTGCTGCACTCACGAACAGTACGTGGCCTGTTATTGCATAGCATGTCAATAAATGGTTTCACTTATTTATTTACTTCGTGTTTATTATGTAGGCTGGCTTTCACATCGTCATACGGTTTTAGTACATGTCAGTACACTATACAGCAGCAGTAAAAACAACGACCACCACAACAATGAGTATTACATTCTACAGAAACCAAAGCTGGATTATCAAATAGCCAGAGATGACAAAATGTCTCCTCTATTGTACATGGCTGACTTTATGTTGTTCGGAAAATCGGCTGCTGAAGTCCAGTCGTTGTCTAACACAAATCCGAATCTTCAGCTTCTATACCATGGTGACACATGGCCTGAATGTCTAGACATTTTTCAACTGGACAAGAAACATGGTCAACAAAGAATACAATTAGGCTATAAGAAAATCATGGGAAATAAATTGAATGGCGGTAATACCATGAAGGACATGAATACTTGTGTCATTCTTGACGTCAGGTCACTTGCTGGTAATTTGAAATGGACACGGGGACAATTGTACAACTTGGGGAAGTAAACTAGAAAACTCATGACGATTCTCCCTACTTTTCACGCTCGCAGTAATGTGCACAGGTTCTACTTATCCAGAAAATCGGGTGGCAGAGAATTTGTGCATGTTAGATAGACAGTGGACGAAGCACAACTTGCACTACAATTGTGTAAAAGAAAATGAGGGAACTGCACCGTTGTAAACCAAAATGTAGACTCTGCAGAAGGTCTATGAACGTCAGAATTATATCGGAAACAACCTTGCAAACTCGGATCGACAACGGGTACAGTAAAGCACTGCACGGATAACTTTAGTAGCGGGACGACGGCAGAGAAGACAAGGAAAAAGACCTGGCGATTAGTGGAACCCTTAAAATGGAAACGGAGGAACTGATTCTGGCGGCAAAGCAGCAAACCATCAAATCGAATGCTATCATAACTATAATTGAGGAATCGGTAGTAGCGCTGAAGTGAAGGCTTTGCAGAGGAGCGATCAAAAATTGACCACATCGCACAGACGCATTGAAAGCTGAAACACAGAGTTGTGGCGAAAATGATACACTGGAACTTATGTCCCAAATACTATCTGTCACTGTTGATCATTAGCCAGAAGAAAGTGATCGAAACTGAACAAGTCAAATTATTGTGAGATTTCCGATTTCAGGCTGCTTGAACACTGGAACACGATACTCCGGAAGTCACTATTATGGAGAAAGGAAGTGTAGATCGTGAGCATTACTATTAAAGGGAACTACAGAATCGGCGAAAAAGAGGTGGACTATTCAACTGGCGAAAAAATACGAAATAGAATGTAATAATCCCATATTGCTATATTTAGTGTCGCCTTTTGTGCAAGTTAAATACCAATAACTGCTTCTCTAATGCATGAAAGGATTTGGGAAACTTGTAGGACACTAAAATATAACAACTATCAACTTTCAGTCCTGAATAGTTCGAACCAGAATAGTGTATCCTCAATTCGATTGGCCGTTCTAAAAATCGTGGATAAATGGATCTTACACAGTCCTGTCATAGAGTTTGTTAAGATAAAAGCCTCCATCTCAGGTTTGAAATTATGCTGTATGTCACAATGCTCTATCGGTTCTTTTGGAACTCTGTTGAAAATATGTGCTGCAGAATAGTACATGCTTTTCTGAATTTAAGGAAAGGAAGCGCTCAACATGTATGGCTTGCTTCTACGTGTTGTGTTCACTGTATGGCTACAGTTGGTTGCTTTCGGTGACTACCTGTTGTCAACCATTACCGGATTATTCGCAAGTATCTCTGGTGTTTCAGAAGACGGCTGCGCGAAAACCAAAAGCTATACAGAAAAATGACACAAATCAGTGTATGGTGAAGTTCCAAAACGTAATACGCGCCGTTGCGTAGGTGAGTAGGGCAAGCGTGTCAGGATGTGTGGTCAAATGATCTACTCTGTATTGTTGCATCGAACCCGCAGACAGGAAACGCATTGAACAGATTTCCAAAGCGAGCTGAAGTTGCACCTTCCGGGAAATTCGGACCAGCGATTTCAATGAATCGCAAGAACGTATTGTATTGACATTTGTCGTGTCACAGATAGTGCCATTATTGACCACCTGTTATGTGAGCTACAAACGGGGAGAGATGCTATATGCAGTGATATGTGTCAGTTTTATTTTGTGTTGTAATTTTCGCTCAGTGTACTGAAATCTGAGAGGTACTTACGGATGACATAGGAGCAGGTATACTGCAGCGTCAAAGAGGTTATTAAACGGTAGCCTTAAAGAGGTGCAGGAATTAACACATGACTCGTTATGTACGATTTAGGTCAAAATATATACTCTGATACCAATAAACTGTGACAGTCCAGTTACACATGTTTTAGGATTCCGTACCTCAATCTGTAAAAACGGAAGCCTTATATGATCGCTTTGTTGACCATCTGTTTGTTTGTCTGTTCGGCTACATTTTTCTCAGGAACGGCTGTAGATATCACGATAAACTTATATTCAATACTCTTGTCAGTGTAAAATTTTTAAATTTCTATGTTAAAATGCACTCAAAAGAATCCACCATTTACGTCAAATATTTCGATATTCACAAACTCACTCAACTTTCCGTTTACCTAGAATCATGAAATTCGACAATAATTAAGGTTTCACAGTAAAAGTAATTAAAGAAATCCGAAAACCATTAATCTGAAATTATAAAACACAAAATATCTTTTTTCCACCTGTTATCCATCTTTTTGTCTGTCCATCTGTTAACACCTGTCTTTCCAAGAACGAGTTATAATTTTTGTCAAATAATAATATTTACGGTCGCTTGGCGATGTAAATAATTTAAGCTTCTAAGTCAATGCAATCAAAAGATAAGGCCATATATGTCACATATTCTGATATTGGCAGATTCGTTGATCGGAATCTATAGATGAACTATCTGGAGACACGTCAGGCCTGGTGGTATAGTGGCAGAGCTCATGTCTGGAAACCGAGAGGTCTTGGATCGAATATCGGTCGGATCACGGATTTTTGAATCTTGTATGTTGTAGTTACATCACTATTTTGATTGTCTCGTTGGGGCCGAGGAATACTTCTGTTATGTCACCTGTGAGCTTGAGCCACAATCCGACGTCGGCCTGATCAGTTATAATTTATTCATGTTTGATGTACATTCCTTCTTGTGAAAGGAAAATCTTGAAACGTGGGTAAAGACTAAAGCCATGCTCGAATAAAATTGTATTCCTTAAAATTTGTTGGTTCTAAAGGAAAGAGACATTTGTTCTTGGTGTTCTTTAAAGTTTATATTGTTCTAAAGAAAAGAGACATTTATGATTCAGGTTCTTTAAAAGCTTATATATTGTTCGGAGGTAAAGAGACTTTTGCTTGGACCTTGTAACATGTTAGTAAAGAGTTGTGATGTTCATTAAATTGGTTATAAGGATTGCTAAGTAACAAGTGATGTTCAGTAAGCTCCCCAGCCATTTCCTCTGGGATTTGACTGTTGGTATCCTTTACCTTGGTGTGCGGCCTTATTGACAGTATCAGCTCCTTTACGTGTTCAGCCCGAAGTGCACTCAGCACTATCACACATCGAAAAGGTCATCAAAACCAAATGAAATTTGTAAACCTGTACATACACTACGGGCCATTGAAATTGCTACACCAAGAAGAAATGCAGATGATAAAAGGGTATTCATTGGACAAATATATTATACAAGAACTGACATGTAATTACATTTTCGCGAAATTTCGGCGCATAGATATTGAGAAATCAGTGCCCAGAAGAACCATCTCTGGTCGTAATAACGCCCTTGATACGTCTGGGCATTGAGTCAAACAGAGCTTGGATGGCGTGTACAGGTACAGCTGCCCATGTAGCTTCAACACGATACCACAGTTCATCAAGAGTAGTGACTGGCGTATTGTGACGAGCCAGTTGCTGGGCCACCATTGTCCAGACGTTTTCAATTGGTGAGAGATCTGGAGAATGTGCTGGCCAGGGCAGCAGTCGGACATTTTCTGTATCCAGAAAGGACCATCAGGACCTGCAACATGTGGCCTTGCATTATCCTGCTGAAATGTAGGGTTTCACAGGGATCGAATGAAGGGTAGAGCCACGGGTCGTAACACATCTGAAATTAACGTCCACTGTTCAAAGTGCCGTCAATGGCACCCCGTACCATCACGCCGGGTGATACGCCAGTATAGCGATGAAGAATACATGCTTCCAATGTGCGTTCACCACGACGTCGCTAAACACGTTTTGCCATTCGTACACCCAGGTTCGTCGTTGAGTACACCATCGCAGGCGCTCCTGTCTGTGATGCAGCGTCAAGGGTAACCGCAGCCATGGTCTATGAGCTGATAGCCCAGGTTGCTGCAAACGTCGCCGAACTGTTCGTGCTGATGGTTGTTGTCTTGCAAACGTCCCCATCTGTTGACTCAGGGATCGAGACGTGGCTGCACGATCCGTTACAGCCATGCGGATAAGATGCCTTTCATCTCGACTGCTAGTGATACGAGGCCGTTGGGATCCAGCACGGCGTTCCGTATTACCTTCCTGAACCCATCGATTTCATATTCTGCTAACAGTCATTGGATCTCGACCAACGCGAGCAGCAATGTCGCGATACGATAAACGGCAATCGCGATAGGCTACAATCCGACCTTTATCAAGGTCGGAAACGTGATGGTACGCATTTCTGCTTCTCACACGAGGCATCACTACAACGTTTCACCAGGCAACGCCGGTCAACTGCCGTTTGTGTATGAGAAATCGGTTGGAAACCTTCCTCATGTCAGCACGTTGTAGGTGTCGCCACCGCCGGCAACCTTGTGTGAATGCTCTGAAAAGCTAATCATTTGCATATTACAGCATCTTCTTCCTGTCGGTTAAATTACGCGTCTGTAGCACGTCATCTTCGTGGTGTAGCAATTTTAATGGCCAGTAGTGTAGAAATGAATCATTTTATCCGCTCTCTTAACTGAAGAAATTTTAACTTCTGATTCCCAAGCACAAAGAGATCAACACGAAGGCCAGTACCACACACTAACTATCGCAGCTACAATATTACAATCATCAAAATAGTCAGAACACGAAAATCACCACTTCTTCGAGCATTGCCCTATTTTGGGCATGATACAAGGGAATGTAGCACATTTTTACCAAACGAGTACACACAACATGGAGACGTCCGTACTCTGGGCTTTCCAGCTACACACTGCCTAAAAATGGTGCATTCTGAGGCCAACATTTTCCAGTATGAACCACTGGGGGAAGAAGTCTCCCACTGACTGAGGGAACTGACGCCCTCTAAACTATCGATACGTTGTCAAAACCTCTCCAAACGTCTTTGCTCAACCTTACCCTCAGATTTCTTTTCGCAAAACAACGATCCTCTACTCCTCTCTGGTTAATCCTATATCTTTAACCCAAACAATCACAATTCCACTCACTGATTTTCATGTGAAGCTAAAGAGAGGACTAGGGAAGTATGCCTAGTGCATTATCAGATCCAAATGGCCGTCGTCTGAGCGAGTTATGCCTCGCAGCTTCTTGTGCTATGTAACGTTCCCTGGCAACACTCACACTATTAATAAACTAAAATTTAACTGTACTATATACGCCGCTATGAAGCAATTTGTATATACTGTAATTATTTAACAAAAATATTATTTAATTATGTGTAAAGGACATTCGTTATTATTGTAATATTTTCTGTAGTAATATTCTCAATGTATTTATGATTGTAATATTTCTATACTCATAATGTAATTACGAAATGTGTCAATATCTGCGATAACAAAAATGTAAAATACAGCCGCAGATTGCAAAGAGACATTAACGGTTGATAGTGATATAAATAGGAATACATAGTGTGCATTCTTTGTCGTCTTCCTCGAGAGCTGAGAGTGAGAGGAAGCTGTGACGTAGCATTTTATGAATGGGTAGACTTCTTTTGTCTGTATCTAGATTTAGCCGCCATTAGAGGAGAAATTACAAACTAATGTAAGTTGAATTATTGTTGTGGTCTAAATAAATTATAATTTAACAAAAGTGTGTATTACTAATGTAAATTAGCTTGCCCATGTCATCTATAATATTTCTTTAAAGAATTTTCAGCATTTTTAGCGGTGTTGCTGGGCTGTGCCGCGACCGAACGATTTGCAGCGGCGGCACATTAAATAAATTGTTCCTCTAAGAAAAATTAACCAAACCCGTAAATCGGGAGCAGATAAAAATTAGCAGTGAATTAAGAAAATGTTTTTCTTTTACAGCGATCCTGAGACTGACGGAATTTATTACTAGTTTCACATTTGTGCATTCATAGGCGGATAGTTAACGTTGAAATTTAACAATTTTGGTTCTTTCAAATAACTTAAATGTATAGTGAAGTGTGTTTTATCAATGATAATTAAACGTCGGCTTGGCAATATTTATCCATTTTCTGCTAATAGAGACAGTCTTGTGTTCCATAGTTAACGCCGGGAAATAATTCAGTAAATATTTAAAAAAAAACCACTGCATTTAGAAAATGTGTGCCAAGGCCGATTTTATGTAAAGGATTTCATTCTCAACTAAATATTCTCAATCAGTTAATATGAATTCACGTAATTTTAAATTTACTTAATTCTGTGTAAATGAATTTTTATTAACACACGTAAATAAGAGGTTCTACAACAAAGTTCGTACGTACAGAAGGAAAGAAAGGCAAATTAACTAAAAACAAATTTAAAAAAAAGTAACTGATTATTCATTAATGTAATTTCATTAAAGCTACCACAAACTCCGAACATCAATATAACGATCTTGTATATTACCATGCCGAACGGCTTAAATGGAGCGTAGGAAGAGCACCGCTTCACAGACTCATGGATGTCCATGACCAGATGTTTTCAGTGGGTGAGCCATCTGGAGAACGTTCTGGCCACCCCCTGCATCACGGTGACTCACGACAGCACAGGTAACAGGAACTGTCTTCTTGGAAGGTAACGTCACAGAAACCCAGAAGATAGGATATACACTCATGCTCATAAGCTAAAGATAACTGCAGAATGTGGTGCCACACAACGTGGCACTACACAAAACTCTCGGTAATAGCATAGGCACATAGGGAACACACACGACACAGATCTGTAAGTCCACGGTATTGGTGATAAGTTGACAAAACCGTTCCGAAACACATGTGCTACAAAACGCAACTGTTTCCTGCGCATGTACCCCGACCTCAGTATGAGATATGGTCACCATGCACACATACACAGGCCGCACAACGGGTTGGCATACTCTGGATCAGATGGCCGAGCAGCTGCTGGGGTATAGCCTCCCATTCTAGCACCAGTGCCTGTCGGAGCTCCTGAAGTGTCGTAGGGGTTTGAAGACGTGCAGCGATACGTCGACCGAGAGCATCCCAGACGTGCTCGATGGGGGTTAGGTCTGGAGAACAGGCAGGCCACTCCATTCGCCTGTTATCTTGTGTTTCAAGGTAGTCCTCCACGATGGCAGCTCGGTGGGTCCGTGCGTTATCAATCATCAGGAATAAGGTGGGACCCGCTGCACCCCTGAAATGGGGGACATACTGGTGCAAAATGACATCCCGATACACCTGACCTGTTACAGTTCCTCTGTCAATGATATGCAGGGGTGTACGTGCACCAATGATAATCCCACCCCACACCATCAAACCACGACCTCGATACAGATCCCTTTCAAGGACATTAAGGGGTTGGTATCTGGTTCCTGGTTCACGCCAGATGAAAACCCGGCGAGAATCACTGTTCAGACTATACCTGGACTCGTCCGTGAACATAACCTGGGACCACTGTTCCAATGACCATGTACTGTGTTCGTGACACCAGGCTTTACGGGCCCTCCTGTGACCAGGGGTCAGTGGAATGCACCTTGCAGGTCTCCAGGCGAATAAACCATGTCTGTTCAGTCGTTTGTAGACTGTGCGCCTGGAGACAGCTGCTCCAGGGGCTGCGGTAATGTCCCGAGCGAGGCTACCTGCAGTATTCCGTGGACGTCTGCGGGCACTGATGGTGAGATATCGATCTAGATATCGGTCTTCTTGTGGTGGTGTACACTGTGGACGTCCCGTACTGTAGCGCCTGGAAACGTTTCCTGTTTGCTGGAATCGTTGCCATAATCTTGAGATCACACTTTGTGGCACACAGAGGGCCCGTGCTACGACCCGCTGTGTTTGATCGGCTCCTAGTCGTCCTAGTATTCGAC